>NC_091946.1:28525640-28798019 GCF_041260155.1 Ptychodera flava
TCTATATAAATAGTTCTAACAAGAGGGCGAGATCGCGAGAAATGCATTGAAGCGTTAACTCACTGTGGGATTGCAATCGTCTTTTATACTCATTTGATTGATATGCAAGTACTGCACATTGCATTATACGCAAAGAGAAACTGTCATTGCTTTTGTTTGTCTGTGTCAACGCAAATATTTCTGGTAAACATAGGTCCTCGAGAAAGTTTTTGTTAAGGGTCGACATGATGGAACACCCTTTATGCGTTTTGGGACCGTGAGAAGTCACCATATTTGCATGTACATGCAGACATGTCTCAGGAACATGCGGGTCTCAGTAAAAAGACAGACCCTTTCTGGAGTCCTTGGCAGGCTGCGGTGATTATACCGGAGACCTCATGCGTGGCTGTTGTAACTTGTAGGGTGGATATATTCCTCACAACACGCATATCTTCCCATCAAATATGAACTGAAACGATAGTGTGAAAAGCCAAGAATATATTACTAGATTACAGAAAGGTGTGTATGCAAGTGATTAAGACCAGGTATGTTCGGTTTAGAGACGCATGCGCACGCCAAAGTTAATTGTGAACTTTTATCATAATACAGCGACTTTATTGCCGATAATTTCGGTGCCCATAGCTTTGGCATGGCATGCATACTCCAAGGTGTCGTTGGGTAGTCACAAAAAGGATTACCAAGCGAGGACTTTCTGAGCTCGGTCTTAAAATTGCTTTTGTTGATGTTGTTGCGTGCACTCAAACACCGAAAATATCTCAAAAAATATCTCAAAAATATCGGAAATAAAGTCGCTGTATTCCTTAGATGAACACAGGATGATGACTACGGCTAAGATGACACCAGAAAAAGTAGAGGCAGTAAACTACAAAGTCGACGAGGAAAATTATGGTATTGGCATCATTTTACAAGCGGTATAGCCACAAAATGATGATGTCAAATCGACATACACGATGCACAGTGCCATAATTACAAGGTATCTGTGTTTTGTGTACGGCGATTTGACGTCATCAGTTTGTGGCTATACCGCTTGTAAAATAATGCTATGGTATTTTTTACGGTTCTGTAATATGTTTTTTTTTTCTTAAATTTATTTCCATTTTCAAGATTGCACATAGCTTGTTTACATGCGATGTATAATAGTTTTTCGAATGTTTTTCTAGAAGACAAAGAACTTTCAGCAATTGTTAGATCTTTGAGTCATATAAATAAAACGAAGGTATATTTGAAATGAGTCGTATAGCAGCGTTTTGAGACACCCACTTATATCTGAAGTGGACCCTTAAAGACAATATACAGTGAAATTCAGCGTAGGATGATCACATTGACATAGCTTATCAACAAAGATTCGTGAAGAGGTTTATAAACTAATATATTCAGAAAATCTACAGAGATTTGTATATCGTGTTGTGCCCATAAGTTTCCTAGCTTTTTTTGCAATTTAAAAAGCACGTGTTCGTATGAATTGGACATATTACAAATTTCACAGTTTTCGTCGATTAAATCCCTCACCCTCACCCCCCGAAGAAGTTGGCCACTTGGTAGGATATCGTTTATAATGATGATATTATCAGCTTGTTTTCGTTCGTCAGTCTAGTAGTTTGATAAATTCAAAATGTTGTGCTATTGTCAACTTGAAGCAGACTGAGTGTAAAATTTTATTATGGTATTACTAACGTGGCATCATTGTTTATGTGTATACTTGTGGGACTGGCGACGACCAAGGCAACAAGAAGTCCCCAATTACCACAAGAAAAATGTGAAGTTCACATCACCTCTACACTTTTCCAATGTGACCTTTGACTCCTGTGAATTCAAGATATACAATCTTTACCTCTTCTGGTTCAATCGACGGGGTGCCACGTTGATGACCCTTCTGTATAAGACGACACCCTCGATCGGTTATTTGTGTAGTAACACTATCGCAGCGCCTCAGACATCGAGCTCAAAGTGTCAAACCACACAGAGCTGTCGACGTCTAAGGGTCATCGCACAGTAAGTGAGGCTACCCACAATTCCCCTTGATTTGTTCACTCAGACGTTTTTTGCTAAAGGCTTTTTCAATTTTATCAGTTTCTTAACAATTTTTAACTTACAATTTAAGTTCAGGATTATTTGTTAAAACTATGTTCCAAAATTATTGATTATGTTAAAAATTCAAGAGCAAAGCGAATGAGAAGTCGATGTGTGGAGGTGCTAAAAGTTGCACACTTGTCAAGATAAAGTTATCAGCAACTAAGATGGTCTCATCATATCACCTGTCAGACATGCAAATTTCCTTTGTTACGAACATTAAAAAAATCCATACCCTTTCTTTTGCCAACACAGATGCAACTTATTCCCTTAGTTTCCTTGAAAATATTGTGTATGGCTGTCAAAAATCTATGTCAACAAAATTACAAAATTGCTATCTCCTCCGCGGAAAAGGGGTTGATCTTGTCATTACTCACAGTGAGAAATCAGAAAATTATGATAATCAGAACTATGTTGCCAGAATTTTGAAATATGGACGGAGTTGTTCTGTGTACAGAAGAAATTTGCTTCAGTTAAGTGAGTGATCTTCGGTGTACAGATCATGGAGAATTGTGGGTAGCCTCACATACTGTGCATCGTCCGGGTGCAAGTGGAAAATGCAATTTTTGAAATCTTTTACGTCTGTGTTTACACTTCGTCAATATAAATTTGTACAAGGGCAGTCAATCGGCCGATTTTGAGAAATTGTAACCTTATATGCGTTTTTAATTTGAAGAAGAAAACTATGAAATAATATCTGTCCATCACTGACCTCCCGCTACGATTTGAAACTTTCCCCTCCTGCCTGTAAGTTTCTCATCTTCCCATTTGCCGCCAGGAAATTTCCTCTAAGGTGCACAGTGTTGCCTGTGTCACCACTCTGTCAGTCCGTCTCACGGTCTGCCAATTCCTCTGTTGACCAAATTTGGTGGAGGCCCATAACTCTGAAAGTCGGAATGGCAATTTCGCCAATTTAGGTTTGCTATATGTTTCAGTTGCTTTAAACTGGTAAATTTCGTCACTTTTTTATCACAGAACATGTTTCGAAGGCTGATATACTGATTTTACACATTTTTGACCTTGACCTAAAATTCGGAGTGAAAAGTAGAGATGTTCGTTACTGCCCTCCTAATGGCATACATGCGGATAATACGTTATGTTTCAGAAAACGAGCGGTTTTGGACGTTAGGTGAAGTTAATCGCATCATTTCTGGGGTCGGTTAGGAGGTAAAGGTAGGCAGGGAGAGGATTTTGCCCCGATAGAGTAGAATTTCGGCCAAAAGACCGTTTTTCGTTGCGGTCCGGATCCGGACCGCTGAGTCGCCAGTTATCTCCACAGACCTTTGCAGGGCCGTGGTGGAGGCCGTATAATGTCGGGAACACACAGACCTGTACGCAGGGCTAAACATGTATGAGCTAAACTTGCGCTCAAACTTTTCTCGAGTAAACTTTCAACTATTCTCTTTCAAAAGCAAGATTAAAGTCGGGATCACCGTGTAAGTGTCGGTATTAGATAAACAAATATATCCAATATTTTCCGATATTTGAAATTCTAAATGGCTACCATCCCTGTGTTATCTCTGTAGGGAAAATAAAATTTCCGATTAATTTCACAAAACCATGTGGACGTGCAGAGTTAATATTTAATATTTATTTATTAGTTGGCGGCGGACAAGTGATTTTTCATCATCAGCAGGCTGAAAAATTTACTTTTTTCACTCAGCGATCAACTGACACTTCGTTGAAATCGATCAATAAACATAAATGAAAACGAAATAGCTTAAAACATGTTTGCATCGTTATTAGTCATCCAGACTGAACTGGGTTAGTTGTATTACATGCTAACTGTATGTAGTTCATCATCGGGCCCAGGCGAACACATCGTAATGCGCAGTGGGCTTGAACGTGATACAGGCTTGATTTTGAGAATAACACTGATAACCATGATAACTCCTCTTTGTACCAAATTTTGAGGACAACTACCGTGAACTCGCGTTCAGTCCAAATGACGTACTGTCATGCGAACGATTGCACTTGAACATACCAAAATGGCACCAGGCTTTAAACGAGTCTGAGATCGGCAGAATCGTGTGACATGGATCAGGAGCAATTGCTAGCTTGGGAAGAGGCTAAGGGGAGTTTGAGAGCAGGAGGGGATCTTTAAAGTTTGTAGCGGCAGGACAGTTTCACACCCCCCCCCCCCCCACACACACACATTTGTTATAAATATTGTATTTCGATTTAGATATTGTGCAAATCCACTAGCAAACTATCCCCAATACTTTGGTAATTTTCTTCTCTTCTGATTTTTTTTCATTTTGTTTTGTCCTACAGCTGTGTCAAGATGGCGAAAGTCCTCAGTTGCCGCAATCTCTTGGTCGTTGCACTAGCTTACGTCAACTTAGTGGTTCTCGGCGAGGAACAAAGTACAGTCTTTCCGCCAACGCGGTGATGTCCACAGCGCAAGGGGAAATGAACCACACCACGGACATGGTATGGACCATATAATGAACCACACCATGGGACATGGCACGGACAACGAAATGAATCAGACCATGGAACATGGCACCGGCCATCATGGGCATGGTATGGATCACGAAATAAACAACACTATAGAACATGGTAAGGACCATGGACTTGGAATGAACAGCACCATGGGACATGGTACTGGCCACGAAATGAACCACACAACGGGACATGACACTGGCCATGATATGAACAACACAATGGGACATGGCACTGGCCACGAAATGAACCACACTATGGGACATGGCACTGGCCACGAAACGAACCACACAACGGACATGACACTGGTCATGATATGAACAACACTATGGGACATGGCACTGGCCACGAAATGAACCACACTATGGGACATGGCACTGGTCATGAATGAACAACACAACGGGACATGGCACTGGCCATGAAATGAACCACACCATGGGACATGGTACTGGCCACGAATGAACCATACTATTGGACATGGCACCGCCATGAAATGAACCACACTATGGGACATGGCACTGGCCATGAAATGAACCATACCATGGGACACAATGACCACGAAATGAACCACACTATGGGACATGGTACTGGCCACGAAATGAACCATACTATGGGACACAATGACCACGAAATGAACCACACTATGGGACATGATACTGGCCATGAATGAACCACACTATGGGACATGGTACTGGCCACGAAATGAACCACACTATGGGACATGGGACTGGCCATGAAATGAACCACACTATGGGACATGGTACTGGCCACGAATTCGAAATGAACCATACTATGGGACACAATGACCACGAAATGAACCATACTATGGGACATGGTACTGGCCCTGAAATGAACCACACTATGGGACATGGTACTGGCCACGAAAATGGGCATGGCATAGACCACCCGACAGAGCACGGACTGAGCACGAACGATCCCTCAGGACACCTCGGGGGCCATAATATGCCGCACGGTCAGGATGATGCAGAGACCAACAAACTGAAAGGAGATCAACTGATCATCTTGATTGTTCTTTGGTGGTGTCGGCAATTTTCGCTTTAGTCGTTGTAATATTTGCCTTATAGTATGCCACCTCCATGGTCAAGAATTGGAAAGTGTTGGTAGGAGAAAGCACCCTGGCCAACTGTATGCCCTTGAAAATACTGCATTTACTGACCTTGATAGTGCGTCTGTTGTCAAACGTATTCACACTGCCTGTCAGTGTGATTTGGAAAGTCACTGAGGATCGTGTTCTCCATCAGGAGAATATGCCTTGTTGATATTGCACAAAGAAACCAACGAAAACGCCATGTAGGAAGATCGTAATCATAAGTTCTTAGTTATGACGGTGTATTAACCTCTTAAGGTTGAATGCGCCTCGAGGGGCAGATATTCGGACTCTAAAACTTGTACGATATTCTTTACCTCTTGTGGGGGCTTATTTGGAAGCTTCTGGAGTAAATTTAACAGCTTATCTTTAATATATATATATATACACACACATACACACACGTATATATATATATATATATATATATATATATATATATATATATATATATATATATATATATATATATTATATATATATAGATATATGTATTCGGCGACCCGTGACGTCAGTGTTGCACCCGGTCGAATGGATGCCTCAGTAAATACGTTGATGTATCACCGTGATTATTGTATTGTTTATTAAAAATACTGCTGCTTCTTCTTCTACTCCCGAAATCATGTCCCAAGGCCCGGTTTTTAACTTTTCAACAAGAGTCTGTGTACTATGTAATGTAAAGTTATTGCTACAAATCGAGTCTCGATCTGAACAATTTATTCCTGTAGGCTTATCTTCCATCAATAACATGATTGCTAAAATTGCATATTGCACTGTCTTAACAAGGCTAATAATTTGCATTGCAACATAGGATGAACTTGAAGATGTAGAAAATAAATTGACCGTTTTCTACAGGAAAATTAAAGAAAATATTATCAAAAGATAAAGCAATTATGTGTGAAACGCCATCACTGACGCCAGTGGATCTTTTTCTTACATTTTGGATTTTTATTTAATATGAATAGATTAATTAATTATATGCTTCTGCGCCTGCAAAACGATCCCATGAAGTCAATAGAAGTAAACCTAAGCGCACAGCATTCCGTCAGTGGCTTGATTTTACTGGTGTATTTTCCGAAGCACGGAGACTAAAGGAATTGAACATATGTACGTCATTAATCCAACAAGATCTCAATAAGATTTAATTAAAACACTCCACGTGGTCGGGGATTCAAGCAAAATGAATGTTTTGAAAGAAACCTAGTTACTGTATTTGAACTGCGGCATCAACAGCAATTTAATTTTATCAGCGTATGGGTGGTGACTGTATCCGAATAGAAATTAGTATGTCGGTTAAATTTGTCTGCGTTCTTGATGGCATATACGTATATATATATATATATATATATATATATATATATATATATATATATATATATATATATATATATATGTGTGTGTGTGTGTGTGTGTGGTGTGTGTGTGTGTGTGTGTGTGTGTGTGTGTGTGTGTGTGTGTGTGTGTGTGTTTGTAAAAGATCACCCCCCTGTAGACTAGTTTCCCAGAGGAGACTCTCCCCGTTCCCTGGCCGTCTATCCTACGTAATTCCATTAAGGCCAAATGCTACTTCTGCACAAAATCAGTATTCACACTGCCATCCATACTCAATACATTGATTAGGCCACAGGGGACCCAGGTATCTGGTTGTCGTTGTTGTTGTTTGTTCGTCTGTTTTTATTGTTGTTTATGTTTATATTAGTCGTGTCGTTGTTGTTGTTGTTGACCAGTAAAATTCAACGAACATAACTATTGTGTTGGAGAGAGTTGCATTGGGTCAAATAATGATAGTGTCCTTGTAGTGTTTCTTACTACATTACGATTGAAACAACTCCACAATAGTCATGTATTTTAATTTTAATGGTGAACAACAACAACAACACGACTAATATAAACCTAAACAACAATACAAAAAACAACAACAACCACATAACTGCCGCCCCCCCCCCTGTGATTGAGCCTCTATTTTGACGTAACTTTGAATATGACAGGCAATAACACTTTCATCAAGATCTGCCCGTGGCATTCTATTCAGATTTTCTGACTTTGATATAAAGCCTTTTATTTGAACCTGAAGAAAGTTTTGCCATTTTCTCAGCTTTCTATGTTCATAACTAACTACCACCGTAATTATCTTGACTCAACCTTTTCAAAGTCAGAAGATACCAAGACTTTCAGAGGTGAGTGAGTTTGCGGGATGCGATCCAATTGCAAAGCGGATTTTAATCGTCTTACCTGGAACCATCATTAACGCATGAATTGATCTCCAACAAAGTCATCCAAAAAGAACAGCTACGAATTACTATATATGCTAAATTTGTTTTTGACGAGATCCAATATGCCTGCGTGACCGACTGTTAGTGATATGAGCCATAATCCAACAAAGTGAGTAACGGGGTTATACATCGACTCGCAAATCCACATGGAAATTTCTTTGTGAAACTGTAAAAAACGCCACCACGTGACCATTTTGACAAAATTTTTCACCCTTTCAGAGTGTCATCATCGTGGAAGTGACCTAACCCTTGAAGAGTTGTGCAAGTTTCCCACGCCAAGAAAAACGAAACGTAACTACTGTTGCCATTACTTTTGTTCCAGATAACTAGGCCATTCTCTTATTATTGTCCCGATGGTGAAAGACCGGGGAGTCTGCAGTAACAGTCAAGCGAGCACAACGCTGTGTGTAAATGCAATGATATTGTTGACAAGTGAATTCGAGGACCAAGGGAAATGCAGCAATTATTGTCAACAGCACATGTCGGACATTAGGGGAGAACCATTTGATTTCTGGGGGATATGGAGGATTTTGAGGGAAAAAATTGTCACCAGGTGAGATAGAAGAAAAAAAAATTGATCCTGTCATGGCCTGAGAAAAAAAAATTGTCATAACAGACAGAAGTGAAAAAAAAATTGTCACAATGCACCAGAAATTAGCAAATGTGGAAACATTCTCATGTATTCTTCGCCGGCACGCCGCCATAGGCGGCACAAATGTTTTTACCACAAGCAATTCGTATGTTGTTTTTTTTCCTAGCACTTATGATTTTAGCATGCACTACATAGGTAGTATTTGCACCTCAGTACACTCAATGTTTTCCTTCCCTTTTCTGATCCAATTCAAGAAATCATGTTTCAGGATTTCTGTTGCAATATCTCTCTCGTGCTCTCCCCTTGGGTCTTCTAACAGTTTTACTGGTAAAAGACAAAATACCTCTCGGATTGCACTACACTGCATCGTGGCGCACATCAATTTCTCAAAATTTTCACAGGATCAAGGACAAAACTGAACTGTTGTGAATTCATCCTTTATTATCACAGAAACATGTTTTAATTTACCTCAGTTCAATGACCATTTTGACAGTTAAACATACCATATTCAGGCTTTTCATTAGAAGCTGGCAGCTGGAGAAATGACACAAGAAGGTCACAGATTTTCCGTTCCTGTATATTCATTTGTCTTCAGTCTCTGGCATACAGAACTGTTTTTCACAAATTGTATTGTCATTGTTTGGTTGTTGAATATTGTGACTCAAACACTGATCATGCAAAAAATGCAAAAAATATCAGTGTTCAATGTCATTTTCAAACAGTTTTACCAAGTACAAAATAAACTGAAACTCCTCTCAGATTGCACCATAAAACACATCAATTTCTCAAAATTTCCAATACGAGAGGGGGAACCCCCTCTCGTGCTCTCCCCCTTGGGGTATTCTAACAGTTTCACTTAGTAAAAAATTAAAAAACACCTCTCTGATTACACCAGACTGCACCATTGCACACATCAATACCTTAAAAATGTCCATGCAAGATAGGGGGGAAGCCCCTGTGACACTTTCCCCCTAAGCCTCTCGCGTGTTCTCCCCTGTACTTTCAAATTCTGCCCGGTCAGATATCCTAGTGAAATCCCTGTCATAATACCCATCCAAATTAAACAATATACTATATGGTTAGATACTGCGTGAGCTTTTATATCTTTATTTTATTGTGACTTTGAATTTCATTTTGATGTGGTCACCTTTTTTGAACCATCATGAGATAACTGATGATAGTCTGGCAGGGCACATCAGGATTTGAAAGGTCTTTACTGTTGCTGTATTTTGTAAATTTTACAATTACATGTATTGGTATTTAACTTTTCTAAGTGGGGGATCAGTCAAAATTTCAGAGTTAGAGAGGGAGGTTACTCAAATTCATCATGGTTGGCGAGGGGGGGGGGTTCACTCGAAATTTCGGAGTTTCAGGCCGTAAATAATGACGACTCCCTTATATACAACGCATTACAAACTTGATGACCAATAAAAAAAATTTGCACTGCTACTCCATTTGAAAAAAAAATTGATGCAGGTCTGACAGTAGAAAAAAAATTGCTCTCACTCTGACAGGAAAAAAATATTGCTTCCATACCCACTTCCTCCATACCCCCCCAGAAATCAAATGGTTCTCCCTTACAGCTGCAGACGTTAGTGACAAGTTGAACGCTTTGCATCGAAGTTACACGATTAGTTCGAGAATGAAAACTAGAAATCGTATCTCACAAACAGATCAAAATAGTGGAAAATTAGGGGGAAAGACAGTGATGGCGTTTCTGGGTAACAATAAAGAAACTACGATTGCCAGAAATTCCACCCCGTGTGTTCGACTACCATTTCCTTTAATATTTGCTTTCTTAATTCTAGGAAAAATCTTTAAATCTTCGAAAGTGAAAATCACTCATATTTCCTTATTCATTCCCACGGCTGAAATGGTGTAACCCAGCACTTTGATGCACTCTGACAACCCGGATACAAACCGGACACTGGCACTGTTATTGTAAGTGTTCACCGAATCACGCGGCGTCGCTGAATCAGTTTGGCCTCGCATTTCACAAATCACAAGTGATTTCGTTTCCCCCTCCTCTTGATGTCGTGACTTTTGAAATCAGTAAAGACATAGAACTAACTTTTCCGCCACCGCCGGTCGGGTCGTCAACCCACGCGTCCCCCCGGCTCATGTTTCAGAGAATGGAGGATACTCCATACTTGCTTACCACTCTGAGCGATAGACATCAATCAAGATAGGAACAAGCTGTCAGCTGCGTGGCAGTGATAATTTAACAGCGTGACACTTTATGCACTTTATTGGTAGCCGGATTAAGGTGAAGTACTACGAATTACGTCAAAATTAAGTTGTGGTGTCATTTTCTTGAAACTTTGCACAAATATTCTTGGAAGTTGTGCAAGTGCAAAAATGAAATAAAAAATGGGGGTCACCACGCTTGTTTCCATGGAAACGGACGTTAAAATGGCGTCGTTAGAAATAAATAAAAATGATATAATTCACTTAAACTAAAGAAAGCAATCATAAAACGCTTAGCAAATGAGTTAATTTTAATAAATACCAAGACTTAAGATCCATATCTATCGAATGTATAGTTTTCATGATGTTTGTGAAGAAATTTTGACATAAGTATCGATTACAAAATGACGATATCGAAATTATATCACTACATAATTTTCGAACTTTCTTCCTGTCGCTTTGAATGGTGTCATTTTGACCAAACTTGGCGAATAAACTCCTGACATAATACGATTTAGTTTACACTTTTGATAAAAGGGTGTCACCACGCTACTTTTTACAATATCTCAAGGTGAATGGGTAATTTGCGTCATATAAATGGGAGAGAAATGTTAATTTTTCGCTCATATTGAATAAAAACCAGCTTCCTAGGGGGTCAAAATATGACAAGGTTATAGGTCACATGTATTTCTAAGACACTGGGTCAAAAAATTAGGAAAAAGCGCAATTTCAACAATGACAGGTGATGTTAAAAACATGCGCTACAAAATAACCCATTTGTGGCAGGCTGGAGTTAAATCTGCGCAGAAACGTTCTAAAGCGTGTGCGCGTCCGAATTCGTCGTCCTTTACCTTAAATGGCGACTATTGTGTTCAGCCCCAGGGACACCTTTAGGGGAGAACCATTTGATTTCTTGGGGGGGACGCCTGCAATCAGAAAGTTTACTAGGGCCCTCGCAGTGTATCGAACCACAAGCGACCGTTGTCATGGCAGCTTTTTTTATCAATGTGACAGAATTTTAATTCTATTAAATAGCATAAAAAATTCTGTCACATTGATAAAAAATCAATGTCACAATGATAAAAAAGCTGCCATGACCACGGTTGCTTGTGGTTCGATACACTGCGAGGGCCCTAGGAAACTATCAGTCGGTCCGCATCAATTTTTTTTTTTTTTTTTTTTTGCATATGCAGGAGCAATGCATTTTTGTTACGTTTAGTCGGCAACCGATTTTAAACATACGAAATATGTCATCAGTTCAATTTGTACCTATGAACGGCTTACAGTTTTGTCACTAAGTTGCAGTAAACAGTTGCAATACATGCTTCAGCATCTGCTGTTTAAATTTTAGAAGAAACACCTGGTAAAACTTCATTCGGAGCTGACTGATCTGGGCCGGCCTGCTGTATACTGTATATTGCTTTTAAAACTAGTTTCTTGAATCATGTCTTGTGTGCTTACAATAAATCTGCACTCGTTACAAAGCAAGTCAAACATACATCCCCTCAAAATACTGATCCTGTGAAATGCTTATTGCAAATAAATCCAGAAACATATTTTCCAGGATCTGCCATTGCAACAGAAACACTACGTGCAATGAATTTAAATCAGACTTATGTATAATGATGGCCAAATAAAAACATAGGACTTGCTCCAAAAATATTGAAAATATATGCACCGCCATTGACGTCGTGCGAGAGTATATTGGAGAATCAAATTTTCACTTTGCCGACTGATTTCAGCACATTATTGGTGTCAATTTTTTATTTACTTCTGTCTGTCGGAACATTTTTTCTTCGCAGGAACAATTTTTTTCTCCTTCGCCCGCCCACGTAAGCCCCCATCCTCCCAAAAATGGTTCGCCCCTTAACCCTTTGACCCAGAGTGGCAGGTACATGAACTTGTGTTTGTTGATTCACCTCCCTATTGATAGCGAAGGGATCATAAACTCTAGTCTAGGTGAAGGGGCCCGGGGTGAATGCTCGACACAAAAGGATAACAGTTGACCCTCATTGGACATTTTCGCAGTATACTTGTCCCAGTTCGTGAAAGTTCTCGAAAGCCAACATCCGGCTTTCTAGGGAAGGCTATTTCACACCATTGATCTGTGCTCTATATAAGTGTGCCTAGCCTGTCTCTGTAACCTTGTAGACGGCACCCCTCACACATTCTGTACCACAGGTAACTCCGCCACGGTTAAGACAGAATGTCAGGAGCTGACCAACCCGTGGAAAGTGCTGGGAATTCCACAGAGAAATGCCAAAAGAAGGTAAGCTTAATGTGACATAATATAATGTAATCATGCATTGAAATTTCATCCTAAACGGTAACAGCGCACAACTAGATCGGATTTGTACATCGACCTTGCAAAGCGTCTCCTTATTCTGGCGGTCACCTGTGGTCTATTCCGCTCTGCGTCTATATATGCGCCCCATAGACGTGTGCACATATGTCTAATACACACGTCTATGGGGCATAGATGTGTGTACATATGCCTAAGGCATATGTGTACATATACCTAAGGCATATGTACACACGTCTATATGTATGGGGCGCATATATAGACGCAGAGCGGTACACACGTCTATCTGTATGGGGCGCATATATAGACGCAGAGCGGAAGGCATATGTACACACATCTATCTGTATGGGGCGCATTTGCTGCGGTTCCGTAGCCCTACCACTCCCTTTGCTGGTTGTGTTGGGGGGCCCAGTCTCCCCCAACACAACCAGCAAAGGGAGTGGTAGCACATTATTCGGCCAACCAATAAACCAATTTGCATTTTCAAAAAAGAAAATCGAAATGGAGCTAATTTTCAATTTTCAAATGGTTTTATCATCTTGATTATTAACTTTTAGGCCTATTTCTAAATTTAAAATCTCTGGGCTGAGATTGAAATATAGGAAACAGGTGTATACTGCAGTGAGGATGGCACTTTACGGCCATTCAAATTTCCCTCTGAAAAACTCTATTTCCCACGTTGCGTATTTCCGTTTTTTCAATTTCCAATATACCAAATGTCCGATTTTCGCATTTCATTTGGGGCGTGGCAGCTGATAGTATCTATCTTTGTCCTAGGAATGCATCAAATTGTGACAGTTATTTGCGCGGGCAACTCGTTCAATGGATCGAGTAACGAACATACAAAGAACAATAGTGTTGCGGCCGCCGGAAAGGAAAGTCCGATATAATCAGTTTGACCTGACCTGCTGAAGTTTTGCGCGCTTCCCGTCAACGTCGCAAACTGGACTTCATTGTGTAAATTGTGACAGTCATCAGCCCAATCAGAGCGCGGCATCCACATTTAACTTTATCTGATCAATTTATTCAGCTGTCAATCTTTGTACGCAATGATGTTCTCCTCATAATGATCTTAAAGTTCCATTAGCTGTATCTTCTGGAGATTTTTCCGTTAGTTTTGATTGAAATGATCACTGGCTCATGTTGAATAGCCTGTCAAATAACATAGAATCGCATATTATTCGGAAACATTACGTGCCCTACAACTAAATAACATGTGATTTTACAACGAAAATTTCAATTTTTGTCCGGACAAAAATACAAACTCTGTTGACACGCGGATTGCAACAAAGGCATTCTTCTGCACCTGCGCGAGCCATTTACAGCAATTTCAAAATAAATATTCATTACTTATGCCCGGTACTTACGTCGTAGTCCATTGTCCGAGCACGTTGCGTAGCCAGATGTCTGGCAATCCACTACGCAATGTTGTTTTGATCCCGCAATAAACGTGAACTTGTACATATCGCGTGATCGCGGCGTCAACATTATCTTTGTTTTCCCCAGCACGCTGAGCATGCCAGACGTCAACAAACGAGCTCGGAAGGGCAACACGTTTGAACAAAATTAGCAGTTTTATGTGGCTATAACATCACTAATCATGTTTGTTTCTTCGTAAAACAACATTTTGCAACAAATATGAGCCTCCAACATGGAATTTTCCGAGGTAAAAATGGTCAAAAGTTACAAATAATGGCCCTTTAAAGTAACCAATCATTGTTTTAATCCGTATGCCGGCTCACTTTATAAATTGCACCTGTTCCAGCCCGATCAAAATCTTGACCTTAAAGTCGTTTGATAATGATCATGTTTGAGACATCGTCTAACAGTTCGTTCAGAGATACCACTTGCCCTGGGCAAAACATTTTGGAGATAAATACCTATTTCGCCGTGACTTCTTCCTTTATCACCCATTTCTTGAATTTCTTGCGGCTGAACGCACCAACTTAAATTCATTGCCTAAAGTGCAGGGGCACTCTACCAACCAAAGAACAGTTTTTTTCTTGTCTTCCAGCATTTGAGACGATGTTAGGGACTGGCCAGTTTGTTCAGCATAGTGTGTTTACATCTTTGTTCAGTACACACACTCCAGAGCTTGCAGAAGCCGTCTGAGATAGGGTTCTACATTTGCACTATAAATCGGAAGAAAAAATGTTGATATTGCACTAAAACGGTCACCCCTGTGACAATTTGTAGCTGTGGAAACGCAGCTATTGTTGGCGCATGGCAGGGGGCTGCGTGCGCCGCCAGCGCTATGCGGGTCATCAAAAGGCGGGGTTGACTTTTGATGACCTGCATAGCCATGCACCCTACCCCGCCAACAGATAGCTGCATAGCTAGACAATTTGATGTCCCAGTGAAGAATGTAAGATGTATAATAATAAGATTATCACGAAAATACTGCAAAGGATGCACTATGACATCGGCGCCGTGCATCACCCTCCGCTTCGCGTCGAGCGATACGCACTGCGCCAATGTCCTCGCACATCCATTGCGGTATTTTCATAAACCTCATATTAGAAAGTTACGCGCCCGAAGGGCGCGCCGAAAAA
Source organism: Ptychodera flava (assembly GCF_041260155.1). Taxonomy (NCBI): domain Eukaryota; kingdom Metazoa; phylum Hemichordata; class Enteropneusta; family Ptychoderidae; genus Ptychodera; species Ptychodera flava. Next base: position 28,541,170 of record NC_091946.1, read on the forward strand.
TGAAACTGAATGATGAAATTCATGGCTAGCACGATGCATTTTAGGCAAGTATGAGCCCGTGTCGAAATTTAAAAACACACTGACCCCCTAATTGGGCATTTCAAAATAGGTGACCCATCACCAAAGTGAAAAACAGGGTGACCACCATGAATCCACCGGCCTCCAAGCCGAAGAAACTGACCAGTCCCTCATTCCCGCTAATTTTTAAAAGTATCTTGTGCTAATTATCGTAACCAAGCCCCGCCCAGTATATTTGGTCACAATGAGATAAATGTTGCACCTTAATTCCAATTCGATACAGTTATTTCCGCCATAGTATGAAAAGATACTGGGCCAACGCCCCAAATGAAATGGGGAAATCGACATTTGGTATATTGGAAATTGAAAAAACGGAAATACGCATTGTAGGAAATAGAGTTTGTCAGAGGGAAATTTGAATGGCCCTTAAGTGCCATCCTCACAGCAGTATACACCTGTTTCCTATATTTCAATCTCAGCCCAAAGATTTTAAATTTAGAAATAGGCCTAAAAGTTAATAATCAAGATGATAAAACCATTTGAAAATTGAAAATTAGCTCCATTTCGATTCTCTTTTTTGAAATTGCAAATTGGTTTATTGGTTGGCCGAATTGTGCCACGGATTGCTACGGAACCGCAGCAACGTTTTTTAATACAACATCAACACAGCAGGACTTGGTGTGGCCTTGTTTACATCTTTAATCAGCTACAGGCTCTCAGTTACACAACACACCAAGGCCACGTACTACACACAAGTCAGACAGAGAAACTAACAAATCACCACACCTTGAAATGTCATGTATGTTTCTTCTACATTCCTGATGAACAAGTTAGCATGAAAGTTCAGGTAGCTTTGGGAATTGACCGGCTAGACCAGTATCATATAAAACTTACTTGTTCAAAATATTTGTGAACTTCCTGATTGGACTCAAGGGTATGTTTTGCTTTGCAAGAACCTTTTCAACATAGCTATCCCAATTACATAAATGTAAAATATGAAATACGGTTTGTTACAAGGCATCCTTATCACTGAACATAACATAATGAAACAACGACGCTGGAAATTGTAAAAATGCGTGTATATAGATATAACAGTAAACAAGTTAACTAACTGATTTCAAATTGTATTGGTTCAAGTATAATATAACAAAAAATATAGGGAAAAGGTGAACAAAATGTCGTAATTTTCTACACTTTTGTTTTCTTACAACTCAAGAATTAGCCCTATTTAAAGACCTATGACAAGAAGTTGTTACATTGTAACACGAAAAGCAAGGTCATAAAAAAGGAAAATAGAGGGTGTCCGTAATTTGCATTTTCTCGCATAACTTCGTGTGACTACTGTCATTTTTTAAATCGAATCTCATTTCCAGGATGATCAACTCCCGGTGTGGCCTTCGCAGGGAAGCGACATCCGCATATGGTCTTTGTTAAGCCGCAAGAAGGATGGATTCTGGCAAGTTAGGGAGAAAATTTCTGGAGATAAGTTCCTAGTGGATGCGAGAGGGACTTACGACACAAAAAGTAAGTTTACAGCCCTTTAGACCCATCGCCATGTCGGTTGTAACGGCAAAAGCAGCCACAGGTGCTGCGGGCACAGTCACCTGTGGTCTATTCCGCTCTGCTTCTATGCGCCCCTTCTTCTCAGGCATATGTACACTCGTCTATGGGGCGCATAGATGCAGAGCGGAACAGGCCCCCCGGAATAGACCACAGGTGACTGTGCTGCGGGTTTGCACATGGAGAAGCACAGGTTCAATAATGCCAAGTCTTTGGTGAACAGAAGCCCCGGTACGCGATGTATGTAACAATTCGTAATCATGCCCTGTCTTTCAATTGCTGTTACCAAGTAACAACATTATTTGTGCCCGAACCTTAGCCCTGGTGTCCGAACCTTAGCGCGGGCATTGTAAAACCAGAGTCGCGAGCAGAGGACAAGTGCGAAGCCCAGTAACTAACTGTTTAAAGAGACTGCTGAGGCAATACTGTGCACGTGACCGCGCATCAAGTTACCATGCAATGCTATAGTTGAACTATATTGACCTTATTTCTGAGGGTCTCTACTACAACTGCGTGAATTTGGCATAAACACTGATCATCTTTCAGGATTCCAATGTAGTTTGGTACTTTTGCAAGCATACAATAATGACAAATGTTAAATTTTTGAAATCAAAATTCATATTCATAAATGTATTAAATAACACGGTCTGTTCTACAACTGTGTGAATTTGGCATGAATATTCATAAATTTATACAATTTTCATACTCCTGCTATGACCAATAACGCCTTATCCCCCTGTGCCGCAGGCTGATGATCTAACAATTGCTGTTATCAGCCTTTGGTAGAGGGATTTCAACAAAGTATGACTTCTGCCTGAAGCACATGGCTTTGTGGCATACACCAGTATTCCACACTCATCCAATCATACAACAAGTGACATAATATCATTCATGATGTAATAATGGGTCCCATTTATTCTGGATTTGAAAAGTAGCCAGAAACATTGCCGCTATGTGCCTAGGCTCTAGTGCATTCTGAATAGGACTAAATCACAGTAAGATGTCCAATTTCGCAAAATAAGTTGTTTCTGTTCTACTGTGAAAGACAGGAAGTTTGAGCCAATCTCCTCTTGTACGTCACTTTCGTATCCTGTTGGCAGAGCTGCAAACATTAAACATGCAAACCTTCACCTCATTCTATATGTATAGCATTAATATCAACAAACAGAACCTCGTGTTTCCGCCACAATTTGATAACAGTATTCATTAATGTTGTCTTTCATAGTGCAGAGTCCCTGATTTTCAATTTTAAAACACGAATAAAAAGTTTCACCTCTGTACCATTGTCATCTAGCGTCTATTTGCTACACGTAGATTGAGCATGGGGAGCTTTGCCCACTGCCTGTATGTCGAATATGCATGTTATTGTATTGGACACCGTTTGGGCCTCTGGCCTATAGTATCCATAATGGTCAAACCGCTCCCCGGCCTCTGATAGAAAAAAAATGTCTGTCAACAAATCTTTTGCGAACATCTTCTTTTCTCACAAAATAGCTTTGCTGGCTGTTCCTAGGCCTGCAACTGTAGCATAGCAATATTCACCCGCAAACTGCGTTTTAATGAATGTAGGGTCTAATGATTTTTTTTTCAAAATACACGGTGTATTAAAGGGAAAGTGCGCATAAGGAACACATATTCGAACTCCCAAACTTTTACTCTGCTATTGTGATCTACCACTAATGGGGCTCATTTTGAAGCTTATGAGTAACCAAAGTTTTCAGTGACGTACTTTTGTGAAAATCAAAATCAATTTTCCCTTCTCGGAGTTAACACAGGGATGGCTGACAAATGTCGGGTAATTTATTTCTGTAGTTCGAAATTTTGCACGTTGATCCCAGATTTCATTCTTGATTTTGAAGGCAATTATGAAAAGTCGTCCTCTGGATAATTTGAGCAAAGTTTAAATCTTCAAATTTAAAGGTTCGTACTAACTTAAATGTGCCCTCCGGTCGACCTTTTGGGCAAAACGGGTTATAGGCATCTCGCGCTATGTTCTTAAAGTGCGTCTGTCGTCGCGCTGTGCATGTGCGATTTTTTGTTGATAAACATAAATGTTTGTAAACTAAAATGATCAACATCATATATATATACATATATATACATATATATATACAGATATATATGTATATACATATATATATATATATATATATATATATATATATATATATATATATATAAAGGCCAACACTCACAAGCACAATGGCTCGCACAAACATTACACACAAGACCATGATCGGCAAACTAGAGCAGGACACGGGAGTTGCTGTTGCATCGATAAGGGAGTGTTCATGTTATTACGGCCGGGGTTTGGCCGGCAAAATCCATTGAGGGGGTCACCTTAAATTTGAAAACTGCAAAGTTGGGGGGAGGGGGTCATGTATTTTTCAATAAAACAAAAAAAGGTCACTTAATTTTCATAAGTATCCATCCTGTCAAAAATCAGTTTCAAAAAATTCTGGGATATAGAAATGAATCACTGTATGATTTCTTTCTCTGAAGAAAAGTATAATTATCTGTCACATAAACATCTTGCCTTGGCAACTCTGTGAGGCTTGTCTTCTTGTATATCGAGCCAGCAGGGGGGCAATGTACAATTCCCATTACTTACATATCAGATATATAGCCAGTTTTGTCAAGGAAAATATTTTACAGTTACCAGTAGACTACCATGAAAAGTGCAATAATACTTTTGGGTGATATTCCAATATCATAATTGTTGTCCACATCTTAACTTTCAACACCCAATTTGAATCAAGTACATTTGTATCAATTGTCAAACACTTATAAAAGTATATATTTAGTTAGTATTTAAAAAAAATATTCATAGTTTTCTCACACAGTATTATTTCATCTGGACAATCGCAACTCTTATTCACGTATGCTCTTCATCGACTTCAGTTCTGCATTTAATACAATTATTCCTTCCAAGCTTGTCAGTAAACTAGTCGACCTTAGAGTTGGTACTTCCATGTGCAGGTGATGGTACTTCCATGTGCAGGTGGATTTTAAACTTTCTGAGCAATAGACCACAGGTTGTTATAATTAATAACCACCTTTCCTCGTCGACAGTTCTAAATACGGGAGCTCCCCAGGGATGCGTTTTGAGCCCTTTGCTGTACTCTCTTTTTACCTATGATTGTACTCATTTGTATGCTAATAATTTTATTGTGAAGTTTGCTGATGACACAACAGCCATAGGTTTAATAACTGAAATGACGAGTCTGCATACAGAAGTGAAATTGCAAATTTAACTGATTGTGCGATGTGAACAATCTTGAACTCAATGTAAACAAAACCAAGGAAATAATTATCGATTTTAGGAAAGTACATTTTACCCACACCCCAATTACCATAAATGGGAGTGCAGTTGAAATCGTCACTGTTTTCAAGTTTCTTGGTGTTCACCTTTCATATTTAATGATATGGCTTGTCATGGCATGAAAATATAGAACCCCTAGTAAAGAAAGAACAGCAGCGTCTCTATTTTCTCAGACGTTTAAAGAAATTTGGTATGAATCGCTCTATCCTGGTCAATTTTTATCGTTCTGTGATAGAAAGTATTTTGACATATGGCATCAATATCTGGTTCAACAATATCACCAAGAACGAATTGAATGCTCTTGAACGTGTTGTACGTGTATCACAAACAATCATTGGGGCAGAATTGCCATCTTTACAATCCATCTATCACTCAAGATCTATCCGCAAAGCTGAGGCAATAATCAACGACTCGAGTCATCCCGCTCCAACGACTCGAGTCATCCCGCTCACAATTTTTTCACATTGTTACCCTCTGGTAGGCGATATCGGAGTATCAAACGAGAACGGTCCGCTTTAATAATAGTTTTTATCCATCTGCAATACGCATTTTAAATCAATCCTAGCTTTGTGCGCCATTGTTTTTAAGGTTTTGCTCAATAATTGTATTTTTATCAGCGTTTTTGACAGCATTTTTAGTATGTATAATTTTATTTGTATGTTCGGTTTGTCTTGTCTTTTATGAGTGCATGTGGAAAGGCAATTTCCAATGCTTTGTATGCATATGGCAATAAAGTTATTATTATTATTATTATTATTATTATTGTAAGTTTTGTGACCATCTGGTCAAATGGGAATGGTTTACATAACTAAAAAAACTTAAAAGAAATTACAGAATTAAAAAAAGGGTCGATTGGCAATAAAAAATAATCCCGCCCTTAAAACACTAAAACACCCCTTAAAAGTACTAATGAAAGGTTAAAAGATATGACCTGACCAAGAACAAACTTTAAAAAGTAGACTGTGGCACCCCTTATACCAGAGATTAACACTATACACAATAGGACTGTTGTCCTTACGCCTTGTTCATCTTTTGAAAGTTACCCTCTGACTACGACATGTTTGGTATTTATGACAAGGAATATCAGGAATAATAAAGTGCAGTCTGTGATTCGACTTAAAAATGTGTGAAGCAAATTTTTTGCATAGATGATGACGTCTGGTCTCCAAAGTATTTAGGTTTAAGAAATCAAGTGCCTCTCTGTAGGAAATACAAGGGTAGATGATTCTCAATGCTCTTTTCTGCACGTATTCAATTACAGACCTGAGTTTATCAGTTAGACCTCCCTGCCAAACAATGCATGAAAATTCGATGCAGGATCGTACTTGGGTGATATAAATGAGCTTTAACTCGTCTTTACTAGCTCCGTACCTACTCAAAATTCGCAATAATTCTTGTCCAATATTCACCAGATGTTTAACTTAGATTAATTGACCTTTTATTGCGTGTTAGCTTTGGTAAGTGGGTAAGCTTGTGACAGATCGGCCGCCCTTTTAACAAGTGGCGATATCGCAAACATTTTCAACCCGTAACTTAGGTGTTCTGCGATATGTTTTCAAAAAAGGGAACACCCTCACGAGCATGCGCAGCGCGACGACAATCACTCTTTAAAGTTGTATTGACTTGCGAGAGATGATTAAAGAGAAAACTAAAATAACATACCAATTTTGTCCTAGGTAAATTTAAGTTTTATGCTGTACCTAGGCCAGACCCGGAAGAGGTCATTCCAGATGACAGTACACCTGCTTGGCTTGGTATTCCTGGACAGAGTATCGGCGGATCAGCGGACCAGAGTAAAATTTACATGTTGCAATGGACTGAAAAAGATGGTGTGAAAACAATACAAGCAAAGGTATGGCATAATATTAAAATTGCATTTTCTTAACGTACTTGAATTTCCGGTAATTCCAAGCCTTCAGATAAACATAATTCACAATAATTTGCAGTTGAATGAAGTTTTACAGTTAAGCAAAACCTTAGACTTCTATTGTTTCGGCATGTAGATGGGTAGGTATGTATCTGCGATACAAATGTTCTCACACTGACTGACCTTGCAGTTGGAGAGAGAGAGAGAGAGAGAGAGAGAGAGAGAGAGAGAGAGAGAGAGAGAGCTCAAAGACATCACGGACTCAGAATCTCGTCATTTTCTACAAGTACAGATCGGCTCCACTCACATAGTGCTGCCACACCTATCTCTTTAAAGGGATATAGTCGTCGGAACTGCGCCCAAAGGTCGTATGGGACCCATACGACCAATGGCAACAATGTATCCAAGACACAATGGTGATTGATGAAAGTTAAAACATGTCTGTCATAATGTTGCAGCTATGATGATGAGGTGCATCTTGATATCGTACACGAAATACATTGTTTGTAAACAAGAAACTCGCACAGGCGCAGTTCCGACGACTATATCCCTTTAGACGAAAGGTTCATTTTACCCTTCTACATCTAAGATGATCTTTTTAAGGTAGAATATGCTTAGGGGACAGACATTTGGACCCCTAAACTTTTACAATTCTTTATTCATGGAGACAACTTTTCACTGTCTTATTTTTCCGAACATTTTATTTTCCTCATTACCACAGGGATCGTTGCCATTTTCAATTGAGTGTCTATAAATATCATTCAATTGTTTCTTTTGTACCAAAATTTGCAAAGATGATCCCCTAATTTTTATTCTGAATTTGGTATAAGTATGGTTGAAAGTTTCATTTAGGAAAGTTCGAGCAAAAGTGTAAGTCTTTCACTTTCGAGGCCCTTACTACATTGTACCTTAAGGGTCTTGTTCGGTAATGTTACTGGTAAAGTTGTTCCACGAGAAAAAGATAAAATTTCATCGGCATACAAGAGATTGACCACGGTTGTTCTTCTCCCCTCTCCCGTCTTTCAGGGCTTTGAGGCTCCGGAAGACCCCAGAGATCCGCCAGTGGTCAACGACGAGAACGAAGCGCTGCATATGACCTTCCTCATCGAGTTCTTCTCAGCGAGAATGTACGTCAATTTTCGAGATTTCAATCACCTGGTACCTGGTGCACCAGGAAATAATTACGTCAAGACGCGGAGCAAGGGTATCATCGACAGGCTGCCTGTAGAAAGGGAAAACCTCATATCCTCCTGGTCTACCGATCCTGGGCTGCAATATTACATGACGGCAGTATAATTGGAAATGAAGTCTCCGACTTCTCGTCTGGTCTCAACAGCCGTACCTTCCGCGTAATTACGTTGACAGCCTTTTGTTCCATCAAATCATGGTCGACTCTTTTCCAGCTTAATCTAAAAAAGCAAGGATTATTATTTTGACATTTTTGAACTAGCATACGAAGGGAATAGAACGTCAAGCTGTTTCCAATTTCTGAATGCTTCCCTAAATGTGACAAAGTAAACATGCATTTACTCTTAGACTAGAAAGCCATTTCAATCTCGGTCGTTTAACATAACAGATCTCAAAGCTTAGCCTGTCCACATGGAATCCTTTCAGGTAATAATGGACTGAGCCTCTTGCTAGCATGGCTTGAGTTGTTTCCCTGAAGCATGGAACTTCTTACATATTTCAGCGCCTTTCCTGAAATTGCACCTTCTTAAGAAATATATTGCAATTTGTGCTTCCTCCCATAACATGTAGCCTTGCTCCAAGTCTGACTGTTTAAATATCCTAACAGAATAAATTGCAGGAATGAACTTCAAGAAACAACGACATTCAGTACGTGTACTCTCGACATATAGTACGAATAAGCATGTATCAAGGGCAATGTAGAACACACGAGTCAGTATACGTAATTGATAATCTCTGGTAACGGGCAACGAAACATGGTATAAGTAATATTCGATCAACTTTTTTGCACGAACATCATGAAGATTGTCGTTGATGACACCGATCATGACAGTTGAACGAAAATGTTTGTATTTTAACTCCACAGTTAGACGTACGAGATATTGCTAAGCCAATAAATATTATTGATATCAGCTTTGTATTCACGTATTCGTCCGTTCGCCTGTCTGTCTGTGTCTGTCAGTACATATGTATGTATGTATATGTATGTATGTATATATGTATGTATGTATATGGATGTATGTATCGATGTACTTATGGATACATGTACGGATGTATATACATATACATAGAGAGAGACCCAGCGAGAGCGACAGTTTTTCTTTATTATAAAGAGTGCTGATGTAGAGATTTTCTCAATTTCAAACGATTAAGCGAAGAGTGGTGATAAGTTATGTACCTTGCTTCAGAATCGTGTCATGGATTCACACTTTGAAGAAGTAAACTTCCACGACGATTGCTCGAACGGACATATCATTGTAGAACTGTTTGTTTCCTTTCCTGGCATGCAGTAGTATTCACAAAGTGCTAGAAAATGATCATACGAAGTCTTCCTGGTTCACAATTGAAAGTAACCGTGTTTTGTTGGAATTATGGCCGCAAGGCGTGGTCTGATCCTAAAGCGTACCCTTTTGTCCCTGACTCACGCACGCATAAGGCGCTCACGGATTGGCATTGCTCAGGGATTAGTCGATACGCACTCATTCATTTCAGAGTCAAACGACGGATTCGTCTATGATGTAATTTTAGCTCTGATTCAGCAAATACTGTTCCATAACTTTGGCGTACACTGTTCTAATTTCTCATGAACCGTATAAAATTAAGCTAAACTTCGAATCCGCGTTGCGGTGAGGAAGAGTTCAGTTATCATATCCGGACCGGCATTTGTCTTGAACTCATGTCAAAAACTCAATTATTGTTTTCAAATTGACGATTGACGATTCTAGCCACAACACCCTTCGGCCAAATCCCCACCAAATCAAGTGCGACAGTCTGTAAATTTATTACACTAAATACCGAAATATAAAATACACATTACCACTTCTGTTAAAATCACATGTCTGGACCGAAGAATATACGTATTCATTTCAAGTAGTTGAAACGGAATGAATGAAATAATCGACCCGTGACATTATTCGACCAACCATTTTTCACTCTGAAATCAGAGAATGAAAGTCGAATAATGGGCAAATTTCATGATTTCATTGGTTTACTTGACCATTTACATTAAAATTGGACCAAATTTTGATCTTGAATTTGTTCTGTTAGTAGTCTATTTCTGCATTAAGAATGACACGTTCAGCACGGTATCTTTTGCGGCCAACCTTATTTGTAATCAGGAATGCAAACGGATTACGAATTGGGTGAAATACTAAATTGTTGTTGGTTTTCCCGAGTAGGAATAGTTATGAGAACCACCAGTTGTGCAGTGTTAACTGCAAATCGAAATTAGAAATTAGAAATTGGCACCACGTGATGACCAACTTAGGGAGCCTCCATATTTTACAGGGGTACGTGTCGGCGGAAATCAGGGGGTTTAGTTTTACGACACGCCTGGTCAGACATTACAAAACACTGTTGGGGTTTATTCTACTAAGCTTTTTTGTGGAACTATGGCAATAACAACAAAATTGAACGAAATGTAAAACCAACCATGTAGTTTAAAAACTTAAGATAGGAAATGAGTAAATGGATGTAAGTCTGAGAGGGCTAAATTTAGTGTCAAGTTCACTACCCCCATAAAGAGAGTTGACATCCGTGAACTTGAGATTCAACGTAACTCGTCAGAATCAAAGTTGGCGATTGAATTGTAGACAAAAAGTGTCACAGCTACAGAATGTATATACCAGTTCACTGTTCTCATTCGTTTTAAAACTATTACAGTTCTATTCTTCGAATGTTCGTAAACTGCTACAGTAACTGTTGTATTGATGTAGACACCCGCTGCAGTTATTATCGAATGGACATCCATGGCAGTTGTATCAATAGAGAGATTAAGGTTATACTCATATCGAATGTACATCGATTCATGGTTGTGTGTTATGTATCATTCAATTTTATTGGTATTACCATAGATTACTCCATCAATGGTAATCCTCTTCAACGGGTCTCTAATGTCAAGGATTTGGGCATTTACCTTACTTCCAATCTTAATTATTCTGCCTTCAAATCTCTTGGTTTTATTAAGCGTCTCTGCCAGCCATTCAATGACATAGCAGTAATAATTTCTCTGTATTTTGTTTATGTAAGATCTATTCTAGAGTATGGCTCTGTTGTGTGGACACCCCACCAGCAGGGCCTCTCAGAACAAATTGAGCGAGTACAAATTAATTTTGTGAAGTACATTTGTCGTAAACTCGATGTTCACTGCAGCAAATCCAGCTACCCATTTTATTGCAGAATTCTGAACATTCCTAAGTTATACAATAGAAGACTAACCCTTGACATGTGCTTTTTATACAAAATAATCCATTCACATTATGATTCACCACATTTGCTTTATGCCCCCAGTAGAAATTTACGCAAGAAACCCCTTTTTAAACCAGACTTGTGTTCTGTTAATTTGAAAAAATTCTCGACAGTGCCCAGATGCATGTCTGCTTTTAACGATATCTCTTTTAAATGTGATATAGATATTTTTTACGCTGTGTAGTTTTTAAAACTATTTTATCCAGTCATTTTAATAGTTCTCTTTTTTGATTTGTGTATTATTTTTTCAATTCAATGTAACGTGTTTTTTTATGGTTGTCTTGTAAATTTGTCTTGTGATGTTGTGACGTTTTTGTTTCGCAGATCTCTTAGTTCGTTTGCCCGTTGATCTGTGTATCAAATAAAAAAATAAAAATAGTTAAACAAATAGCTTTTGTAAAATGCAACTCCCAAAACTGTCTTTTTAATGTCTGACCCCCGAACAGTGTTGAAAAACTAACTCCCCTGCTATCTACAGACCCCCCTCGTCAAAAAATAAAGTTCCCTAAGTTGGAATCAGGTGGTGCAAATTTCTAATTTGTAATTTTGATTTGCTGTTAAAATTGCACAAGTAAGTTTTCGTCTGTAAAGTCGCTATTTGTACTAGTGGATACCAACAACAATTTAGCATTTTGCATCATTAGAACTCCTCATATTACCACCAAATGCTTCAGCCATTATTCACAACAGTCTGCATTTTGATTCAGGCAGAAAAATATCTTTACAAAAACACTTGACACTAAAGCTCAAACTAAACAAGCATCCATATGCAGGTATCAAAACTTCAAGGTCTGCACTATTTTTCTTCGGAACTATCTGGGTAACGAACCCGGAAGTGAATTAGTGGTCTTGTGCCAGTTGACGTCCCTAAAACTTTCACGGAATGTTGCCATTATTCTGATTTTTTTTTGACATGATTGAGTTGGTATACAGTTATTAGATAACAGTAGACAAAAACAATAACGAGCAAAAGTAGTGTTTGCTTCTCACCTTTTAAGACACATCTGCTGATTCTTATAGAAATATATGCCATACCCTTTGACTTTTTTTTTTATTTATAATATTCATCCACAGCGGACACGATACGTGTACCGACATAGGATAGGATGACTGAAACAGGTGCGAACCACCTATACAAAGCCAGTCACCCTAATGAAATGAAATATGTACAAATGAAAAAAGCAAACAACAATAACATACAGGAGATAAAAAATGAAGAAAGTCTAAAACAAATCAAATAAAATCTACATAGGTCTACACCTGCTACACAGACAACGAGAAATCCACGTACAAGTGTTGTCTGGATCAAAACAGTTATAAAATTTATCCCAATACCATTTCGTCAATGTTACTCTAAATGTACAAAGTGAAGCAGTGGTTCTAATGTCGCCGGTAAATTGTTCCAGAGAATGACAATTCTATTAAAGAGAAGGTGTTGGAAAGTGACAGTTTTACAATGGTTTCTATCCAGTGCATTTGTATCAGCACTAGAACGTGTATTAATTTTAGATGAGTGAGTTTGACATACTTATGAACATTTAAAGAGTATTTCCCAGTAGTACATTTATAAAAGAAAATCAGATCAAGAATCTCCCTGCGAAATGACAACGGTAAAAGGTTTACAGCAACTAATCTTTGTTTATAATCAATGTCAGTGGATAATTAAGAATATACCTTGTTGCTGCTCTTTGGATTTTTTCAATTTTTACTAAGTTGCGCTTAGACTGGGCTGCCCAAACGACACTTCCGTACTCCAGATGACTACGCATTAGTGAACAGTTAAGTGTAACAGTTAACAGTTAAGTGTTTTAGAGTCACATTTGTAGCCACAAGTGCGCTTGATCATGCCAAGCAATCTATGAGATTTCATGCAAATACGATCAATGTGAGTATTCCAATTCAAGTCGAAAGTGAGATCAACACCTAAATCACAGTATTTTTTAACTGATGCTAAGTCATTACCATTCATGATATAATCAAAATTCAGAAAATTTTTACATCGTGTAAAGTGGAGGACATTGCACTTTCCTGTATTAAAAGTCATACCCCATTTGACACTCCAGCTATAAAGAGAATGAATATCTCTCTGTAAAGCTTCACAATCTTGTGAATTTTTTATCACACGAAAACACTTGGAGTCATCAGCAAAGAGAGCTAAGGTAGTCTTAGGAGATACACAGACGGGCATATCATTGACATATAATAAAAATAAAAAAGGACCAAAATGGATCCCTGGGGAACTCCTGAAGGAACAGGCAACCAATCTGAGCATTCACCTTCAACTACCGCTCTCTGTCTTCGATGTGACAAATAATTAGAGAACCAATTATGCAGCATACCATTAAAACCAAAAGAATGCAACTTATTTAATAATTTGTCATGATGTACTTTGTCAAATGCCTTTGAGAAGTCCAGATAAAGCATATCCACCTGTCCTCCTTTATCTAAGACTTCTCCGATGTCATGAACAATTTGTACAAGTTGGGTACTACATGACTTCCCCTTGCAGAAACCATGTTGTAAACTATATATCTTTTCAGATAAGATTGGATAAACTCTATTGAATAAACACCTTTCCATCACTTTGCTGGCTGAGCTCAACAAAGAAACAGGTCTATAATTACAAACATCTTCCCTCAGACCTTTCTTATACACAGGAATAACATTAGCATGTTTCCACTGTGATGGTAGCTTTCCCGCATTGAATGACATGTTAAAAGGTCACACAGAGAAGGGGTAACTCCCTGGCACATTCCCGAAGAAGACGGGGAGATAACTTGTCATTGCCACAGCCTTATTGGGATCTAAATTTTTAAGAACATTGTAAACTTCATCAACTGTAAAAACAATATCACCAAGGCAGGATTTGAATGGGCATCGCTATTAAAATTAAATTCACTATCAGTACAAGTACTATCATGATTAAAAGTTGAATAAAAAAAATCATTAAAAAGTTGAGCTTTGTCAAAAGCCGTTGACACATCTTTGCCGTTACCTTTTAAAATACTAGGCAAACTATGTGATTTAGTCTTAGCACTATAAAAGCCCCAAATCGCTTAGGATTTTTATGCATATCACTTGCTAAGTTGTCAAGAAAACTATCATACTTCAGTGAGAAGTATGCAGTTCACTACGGTTTTTAGAAAACTTTTCAGTCTTCAAACATGTAGGGAGCTGAATAAGGCTGAAGTATAACTATTTCCCGCTGTGTGGGGTTCTAACACTCCTCAATGACATAATTTTAAATTTTAGGAGGAAAATGTGTCTTTCTGACCACGAAATGAAGGTACACAATGATATATCTATATCTGGCCGACTGGTAGGGTGTTTACACAAAACTATGTTAACATGTTGGCGAGAGTGTAATTTGCTGCGGCTTGAATGCATACACCCCCTCAGTGCACCAACGCCCCCAACGCAATGTGCCAATTTACACGGTCTACATACATGATTTAAGCTGACGACACTCTTTTTCTCGATCAAACGTCCAGCAAGTCTAACCGATAGCATGACCATGGGTAGTCGACAGTCAAGAAAGAGTGCAAGGACGGCGATGAAAACCGATGCGGTAGGCCTAAATGAGTCACCACCTGAAGGCGGAGATAGGTTTGTTGTGCGTATCTAAATCATTTCTTGCCGTAATTATTGGCACCGCAAATGGTGCATTTAATTCTACACAGACTTTTTAGCGCTTGGCTGAACATAGCGACAGGCGACTTTGGCATTCGTTCAGTATATGTGTTCCTTTCAGGTGTATCGTCTGAATCGTGCTTGACGAACTACTAGTAAGTATGTCATTGTCTTCTTGTGCAGATTCTGCTGATGTACAGCGTCTCAGAAGCTGATATCCAATTAGATGGCCGAATCTTACCGTTATAATTAAACAATACAAACAGACTCCCTAAGTTGCTGTGAATAGTGACAATCGACCAATCCGATATAACATCCGAGTACTCTGAACACCAGCAGAATCAGCCCTGCAGATTTGAAGGCCGTGGAGTACCCACTGGCCAGGTGGTGTACACCACACTCATAATACTCATAATAGGGCAACGCAATGACGGAAGAGATCGGAGTTATGTTACATCTAGGGGATGGAGGGATCATCTAGTCTTGGGTCTTGCTAAAAATTGAATTGCGACAAAATTCCCAACAAGGTATGGTTGGGGGAGGGCTATCATAAACCAATGTGATACCCTACCATGTAATAGGTAAGAAATGAATACACAAATAAATGAACTATAGCTATTGTTATAGTATGACTGGTGTAAAACTCAACAACACCGATTACGACACCTTGAATGGTGTTTAAATGACTTCAGTGCTTGGGTGCTTCGCATCTCAAATGAAAGACTTTGATTTTTAATAAAAAAATTCCTCAGCTAGGCCAGGCACACTTTAACCATTCACTTTCAAAATCAAACATGAAAATTACGGTTTAACGTGCAAAGTCTGGCACTAGAGAAACAAATGATCCAATATTTCCCGATATTTGAAGTTCAAAATGGCCGTCATCCCTGAGTTATCTCTCTTGGCGGATTCCAGTTTTTCGCAAAACTAAGCCGGTGAAAACTTTACTCCGTAAGCTTTAAAATAAGCCCCTCACAAGTGGTATGCCAAAGAAAATATTCTCAAAGTTAAGAATCCGAATATCTGCCCCGAGGTGCATTCTTACAGGTTAAGTAAGCAATTGCTATTATATCATAACAGTATATTGAATTCTGGCATAGAACGTCAAAAAAAAAGATTTTGGCGCAAGCCGAGAGATCGCGCGTGTGCCAGCCGTGGTATATCGCGAATATACCACGGTTCTTTTCGCGTCTCGACCAATCAGATCGCTGTATTTGCGCCATCAATATACTGGTATGATACAATACCCAATATCGCCTGTGTTCCTTGCGTCATATCAACATTCGTGTTATTTGTGATGCGTCAGACACTCGACTTCGTCTCGAAGCAATAAATCACACCCAGCGAAGGTATACCACTCGATTTGACCAGTTCACTTCAATATGCACTCGCTATCGCTCGTGCATATATGTCGTGAACTGGTCAAAATCTCGTGGTGTACCGTCGCTGGGTGTGCTTTATTGCTTAAATAACCCGTAAGAATGCACCTCGGGGTAGATATTCGGACTCTTAAACTGTTACAATATTTTCTTTGGCATACCGCTTGTGTGGGACTCATTTCAAAGCTTACGGAGTAAATAAAGTTTTCACCGGCTTAGTTTTGTGAAATCTGGAATCCGCCAAGAGAGATAACACAGGTGTCATAACGTGACGGAAAGAAGCTGGATCTGACGACGAGTGCTGATGTATAACTGGAACTTATTTATTGAATACGGAACCATAACTGGGCCTACAGGCCCACCTCTGATACATGAGTCTTAGTTGATCCTTGTTCCCAGTTTCGGTCACTCCACTAGAAAGTGATCGTGGTCCAAAGTTCTTGTTTCGGTCAAAGTTCTAGTTTCTGAGTGAATGTCCTGTCTCGGTCACTCCACAAGAGAGTGACCGTGGTTATCGGTCCTCGAGTTCTCCTTGTTAATTCCTAGCTGAATCTTGGTCCAAGTCTCTGAGTTGAGAATGTCCTGTCTCGGTCACTCCACAAGAGAGTGACCGTGGTTATCGGTCCTCGAGTTCTCGTTGTTTTTTTCTGTGTTAGTGTGTCTATTTATACAGTATCTTGGCTATGTCAGATGCCGACGCCATAAAGAATATAATAAGACAATACTTTGATTTACCGACATTAGAAAAGATTACAAAAGTAGAAATTATCACATGCCCGTGCGTGGCTTGCTACAATTCTTTGTTTCAAACCCACACCATGAATAAATTAAAATGATAACAACGGCTCAATATTACGATTGGTTGAAACACAAGAACATGGTGGTAGTACGCAGAATACCTCCATGAGTTAAGTTACTGGGTAATTCTTTTAAATGTGTAAATGAGCGAGATCATGTTGTCGATACTGTGCTGGTATTTCGTGGCGCCAGCATTGTTAGAGTCCAAGCAAAGAAACGTCAGCTTGATCACTCGCGTCCCAGAACGCTAATGTATTGTGAGCGTGAAATTTTACTAGTCTGTGCGCCAATTTGGAAGATTATGACACAGGGATGACGGCCATTTTGAACTTCAAATATCGGGAAATATTGGATGATTTGTTTCTCTAGTGCCAGACTTTGCACGGTAAACCCAGATTTTCATGTTTGATTTTGACTTATACGATTTTAACTCCGCCACCACAGCTGTCAAAACCAAAACTAAAACCAAATCCCGTGCTCGATCGTCTTACGGCAAGGAGATGGGCCGCCATTTTGTTTCTTTACACAGAGAGTTGCCATATCAACAGGTGTCGCGCGCGCGACATCGCTGTCCCGCAACGCGCTCGCTACCTGTTCGGAGGTAGACCATGCCGTGTGAATGGCAGAATATTTGCTAGAGCTTTTCTAAAAATTTGCAAGAACTTTAACAGAAAAACCATCGGAAAACATTGCAAGACTTAACATATTATTTCCGTATTTAGCAACCCGAAATATCCGTGTTCCTCAAAGCCCTTCAAATTTTTACGTCGGCGACATCGCTTCGCAGCCGGAGAGCGGCAGCCATTTTGTTTGTTTCCGTTGTTTACAATCAAACTGCAAATGTAGATCGGGAATACTCTAAAACCGATTATGTATATCGTGCATATCTCGACGTTTACCGCGAAATAACGCGGCTGATATTTTACGGTAAACGTCACCAGGATGAGGCGACACGGGTATGGGTATAAAAATTAACAGGCGAGGCTTGCCGAGCCCGTTAATTTTGGCTTATCTCTCGTCCGCGCCCATAAATAAACGTTAATGGTCAGCGCGAAGTCCGTTATTTCCATTATATTATCAACGAACCCCAACAGCCATCAAAATTTACGAAAATTTCCCTCGCCAACGACAACGGGGTCCAGGAACTTGTCAGTGAGTAGTGCGCGCGTTGTAAAAATTTTGCAAATCCTGAGATTTTTTCATAAAAAATGTCTTAACTTGGCCCGCAAGAGTTCCATTTTATTTTGTGATTGATTATGATCTTTGTACAAATTGCAATTTACGTTTTAGCTGAAAAGTAACGATGTTTACGATATTATTCATATTCACGGCAAATAAACAAACCAGTATTACGTGTTTGTGGTCGTTCACATGATTCAGCTTGACTAATTAAAATGCGACGGACAGGGCATTTTAACAGAATACCTTATACATGGCTTGTCAGTGTACGCGTAAAAGATAGCGTATATCTCAAGTGAAGAAGCCCCAATCACAATTATGCATAAAAGTGAAGACAGTTTTCACTGGCTTATTTTGTGAAAATCAAAATTGCTATTTTTCTCACAGACTTAACACAAGGAGGGCGGCCATTTTGAATTTCAAATGTCGGTAAAATATTGGGTGTCAATATAATTTCTTTCCCTTGTACCAAGGTTCAAGACAACCCATGCGTGCTACCTAGATTTCACCACAAATATAAGTTTCACTATAATAGTAATATGAGTAGTAAAGTAAACGTGGACAACTGGGATGAAGTAAGAATTTTACACCCCATTTTATTCATTTATCTACATGAAGTGAAGGAAAAATTAACCATCCATGTAACTAAAGTGTGACCCTGACCTATATATGAACTCACGCACGCGCAGCAGTGCATTGTCCTGAACTAAGCGGGGAAATTCCCTGCTGAGTCACACACAACATGTTTATACATGTACGGGAAATTCCGTGTGAGTCATCACCATCAAACTAGCCTATATAAAGGAGCCCCGTTGTCAGTCCGGCCGGCCGGTCGCGGAGTCTAGCTGATGTTGAACACGAAGTTAACTAAATTTCATATCCATTCAATCCATAATGTCTTAAGTATCTTTCCAGAGGTGGACTAAATCCTTCTTGTTTTTGAATTTCTAGCGCCTGATGAAATATGTTCTGAATAAGTTCTGACCCCGGAGCCTCTGTTGTTGCACCTTTTTCTTGTATTTGTGTAAGCAGCTGTTTATATTGAACGTAATAATGTTTATATTTCTCTCGCCTCTTTGATACACCCGTTTTTCCTTGTATTACATCAATAACGACGCCAGGTATAGGAGTTAAGGCTAACAGTACCGGAACTGTTGGAATTGCTGCTATTACAGCAGAGCTTACAAGAATTCCCTTAGTAATATTGAGAGCCATATCAATTCGACCCATTAATTTATAACTTCGTCGATATGCAGCACTTGTTCTTTCTATGTAATCAGCCAATTGTTCAACGCTTTCAACAACTGAGATGTGCATTTTTTTTACTGTATATGTAAGGGATGATAAAAAATAATTGTAGTAATATAGAAATACAATATGGCAGAAGGAGGAGAAGATATACCACTCCAGATTTCGATGATGCAAATGTAAATGACGATGATGACGCTACTGCTGAAACATTCTTTATAGACGATGATAATGCCCTTGCAGAAGTCGATCCTTACCGGGATAGCTCAAGCGCGCGGAGCCCGCAGGTAGATCCTACGACTAGACAGAGAGTAACAATTGAAATACAAATGGCTGAAAAATTCTTAAACGAGAATAATATTACTGATGAAGCAGCACGAAACGAATTAATTTTGAATGCAGAGATTAGGAATGGAAAGCTGTATTATAAAGAACTCAGGCTATCAAAATATACAGGACGTGGATTTAGATCGCTCAAGACAGTAAAAAAAGTAGAAGGAGGTTCTGAATTTGTAAACAAAGTATATAAATATAGTGAGCCCGAAAATGTGAGTCGTACATTGCATTCTGAAGATGTGATAACCGATAAAATACCGGTTGAGAAGATGACGCCAGAAGACATGGGTGTAGACAAAGATGAACTGACATTATTACGACAAGATGCTTCTGGTAATGCAGATAAAATACAAGCTTTTGAAAATAAAATCGAACAATGGAACAATCTAAACCCAGAATATAGAGCTATTAATGATGAATTAAGGATTGCGAATATGCGTCTTGGCGAGCTTAACAATGAAAAAGTTAAAATAAGGCTAGAGAAAAGAGAAGTTGAAAAACAGTTAGAGGAAATTCCTGTAGAACACACCCAAGCAAAGTAAAAGCTGAAAAACTACTAGCTGAACTCATAACAAGAGAAGCTAAAATTGACAATCGAATTGAATACGAAAATGGCAAGATCAGTGGGGCACGTGAAAGTCTGGCTACGACTAGGTCTCTTCGTGATGTAATTTCCGATCCAGAATTGTCACTCAGGCTGAAGCTGACAGAGTTATTTAAACGAAATGGTATAACAATCGCTGCAATACTGACTGCCCTTGGAATGACAATATCAACAATTGCCCTGGCTGTAACTAAAGGAGGAGGAGGAGGAGGAGGAGCGGGAGCAGGGGGAGGAGGAGCAAACGCAGGAGGTTCAGGTCCGCCCAAAGTATATACAAAAGCGAAAGAAATTGTAAAGCAATTTGGCGAATGGTTAAAAACCTTGGCCGCAAAAAGTGCTGCTGCAATACCAGGTTTAATCGGCTCCCTCGTCAGTTTTCTATTAAAAACAGCAGGATCGGTGGTCGGATTTGTCGGAGAACAGCTATGGATATTTTTAACTGGTTTAACATTAGTCATTATAAATAAAATTATGTATTAATATATGACACCCCTACGGCATCGACATGTTTGGTGAAAAGAATATTGCAAAGTTTCTTTCTAAAAATAAAGACCTGTTTGGTTTCTCTGTCGAATTGGAATGGTGCAAACTCCGACGAGTAAATCGACATATCCTTCGAGCAAATCCAGGTGTCCGACTCAAAGATGATAATCTTTATCATAACATATTAGCTTTCGTGAAGGAATGTCAAAAGACTAACTTCTTTAAGCGACTAGAATTCATAGCTGTATTCCAGGATACTGAGGATGACCAAGAGGCTCATCATCTCCAAGAATATTGGGTTCTTCGATTGATTCGCGACACAGGCAATCGATTTATCTTTCAGTCAGACGGAAATATTTATGTAAAGATGTGATTTTTTCTTCTAAGTCATTATATACACGAAGTGAAACTTAATTTTCTTTTTTTCTTCTACTATATACATTACACGAAAATGGGGTACGATAGAACATTATCACCGACTTTCACCAACCGAATACCGAATGGAACGAAGTCAGAAAGAACTCATCATGTGATTGCTCATAATCCAAGTGAGGCAGATCCAGGCCAGACACTTATCATACGATGTCCGAAGTTAGAAAGCGGAGTACTCTTAGTTCCAGATACTTTCGACCTGGTTTTTGATCTCGAAGTAATGGGAGATGAATATAACCGAGTAGTACAAAATGTCGCAAAAAATTGGTGGAGCGTATGAAACTCACATTTGAGGGTCAGACACTTTCCGATTTGAGTAAATATAACCTTATTGAATGTTATCGCGATCTCTTCAAACATAAAAAGGAGAGAACGAACATGACACTGTACGGAATTCAGAACGAAAATCTAAGAAAATTAAGAAGCGGTTCGACCGATGCAGATCAAAACGTCGTGGGCGATAAGTTACTTTTCGACACATATAAAACAAAATATGCTATTCGTCTCACTCACCCCCTCATAACAGGCCATGGAGTTGCATATCCAAAAGCGTTAGGGAGTCATATTGAATGGGAAATTACGTTGGCACCCGCCCCCCAATTACTTGTCAGTAATCAGGTTGTTACAACCAATTATAAATTAAAAAACATTCAAATGGAATACGAGACAATTTCTGACCTAGATCTCGCGAGGTCAACTGCTGGTTATTACAACAACGGAAAAAGTTACCTTTACGAGCATATACATTATTTTAGAACAATCCCATTCAAAGAATCGGACACGGTTATCAATGAAAATATAATGTACCACGACGTAGCATTAGAGGTATCGCTATACTCTTCACTAAAAATCAGAATCAGACAGAACTGAACAGTGAACTTTTCTTTAACCCATCCATTGAATCTGTGTCTGTATCAATCGAAGGCATTGCAAATAAAGTGTACGCTCAGAAGATGATACCAAGACAATTTTGGCGAGAGGTGCGACGGTATTTTGCTGAAGATAAAGATTGGTGTGAAATTGATATAGATGAGGCCGATTATTTGAAGAATAAATTCTGTCTGTTTATCGATCTGCGTAGCTTTAAAGATATTGAGTTTCATGGAAATGGTTTAAAAGTAATGAACACAAAGGACGGAATACAGCTTGAGATCCTGAAGAAAGATGCCTCGTGGGGTGGCGATGACGCTCACAATGATAATATATTTGCCCACATTTATGTTATCAGTGATGCCCTGGTCTCTATTGAAAATAGTAGATTAATGTCTTTACAATATTAACCATGACCCGTCGTCCGTCCTATCGGCCATGTTTCTGCCAGCCATTCGCCCGTGTCTGGATTGTATAACTGCACACGTTTGATATCATTTGGCGCCATCATGATTTTACTGCGCTTTTCACTACGGATTTCTCCAGCCTTTTTCCGTACAAACTGTACAAACTGTGCCGGCTCCGGCTTCTTCCCAGTTTCAAATAGATCTTTATAATCTTCAAAGTTCAAATGTTTTCTAACACAAACATCTTTCACCCCTTTATTTTTTTCGTCTCCGAAGTTGGAGTTCGAAAAGCATACACTTTCGAGCGTATGCCGACAAAATCAAGAATAGGTTCACCATTCAACTCATCTAAATTTACCTATCACTTTTTTATTAAGGTAAAGGGCGACGAATTCGGACGCGCACACGCTTTAGAACGTTTCTGCGCAGATTTAACTCCAGCCTGTCGCAAATGGGTTACTTTGTAGCGCATGTATTTAACATCACCTGTCATTGTTGAAATTGCGCTTTTACCTAATTTTTTGACCCAGTCTCTTAGAAATACATGTGACCTATAACCTTGTCATATTTTGACCCCCTAGGAAGCTGGTTTTTATTCAATATGAGCGAAAAATTCACATTTCTCTCCCATTTATATGGCGCATATTACCCATTCACTTGGAGATATTGTAAAAAGTAGCGTGGTGACACCCTTTTATTAAAAGTGTAAACTAAATGGTATTATGTCAGGATTTCATTCGCCAAGTTTGGTCAAAATGACACCATTCAAAGCGACAGGAAGAAAGTTCGAAAATTATGTAGTGATATAATTTCGATATCGTCATTTTGTAATCGATACTTATGTAAAAATTTCTTTACAAACATCATGAAAACTATACATTCGATATATATGGATCTTAAGTCTTGGTATTTATTAAAATTAACTCATTTGCTAAGCTTTTTATAATTGCTTTCTTTAGTTTAAGTGAATTATATCATTTTCATTTATTTCTAACGACGCCATTTTAAAGTCCGTTTCCATGGAAACGAGCGCGATGACCCCCATTTTTTATTTTATTTTTGCACTTGCACAACTTCCAAGAATATTTGTGCAAAGTTTCAAGAAATGACACCACAGCTTAATTTTGACGTAATTCGTAGTACTTACCCTTAATCTTCGGAAAGTTGGGGGCCACCATGGGTCCCATCATCCCACTAGTATCATATATAGACTTCTCACCATTCTTTAACATCTTCTCGGACTATATCATTGAAAGTTACGTCCGGGTCCGGGGAGGGTATTGGCACACTGTAAACAAAACTATCAGTATCCATGTAGGCTAATCGTATTCCAGGGAACTGGGCCCGAAAGTAATTGTAATGCGTCTCATACATAAGCAGCTTAGAAAGTTCCAGTACTGCGGCGCCGATGAAAACTGGTTTTACATATCTATGCTCATCCGTTTCAGTTCCAGTAGGGCACTGTCGCAGGAATCGCCATCCTCTTCGGAAGTTATGAAAGTTATATGTTTCATCTTTGGATTATACTTCTGAATCTTTTTACGTCCACTATCCGTGCCGTTCCAGTCCGAAACAAATTTAAAGTCTCTGTACTTTCGAACATCTTCTATTGTCTTACCGAACATTGCATTATTCATCAGCTTATAGAAATTCTTTTCGAAATCTGTCCTCCCCTTTGCCCTCATTTTAGTGTAAAGTCAATATATTTCGCGAGACATGGAGCTTCATCGAAAGCAAGCACCCGATAAATCTTTTTCAATCTCATTCCCATCCGAAGATAGAATTCCAGCAACTTGTAGTGTAAGACATAGACTCTCTATCCATCACACTTGTAATCAGTCGACCGCCCTGCCTCGGAAATTCATAGTGATGCGGTGCTAATGGCAAATCGCTGTGTTCTTCATGTAATTCGGCTGGGTATTCTAAGTCTACTTCTAGAAAACTTGGTGGAAAGGTGGAACCAGGTCCCCACGCTCCGGCTCCGCCCCCCGCTCCGCCGGCCCCGCCCCCCGCTCCGCCGGCCCCGCATTCCCATTCCTCCCACTCTTCCATCGTCATCCAATGAAGTCCGCCCGTAGGCATTGCCTGACTCATTGCCCAGCCGTAGAGATTGTTTGCATCGAGATATTTTATTTCGGTCACTGGCTTCTCTGGATCGTAATTCCCGTAAGCAGGATGATTTGTCTGTAAATAATGAATATTACACTGGCTGATACCGCCTCGAATCCCCCTCTGTACGAAATCATCTGCTCAGCATCTTGAATGAGCCCAAATTTATTACCTGTGTAAAGTAACATAGCATCCCATGTCAAGCCAGGCGCTGACATATAGTGGGCTGGATCTAACTTGTACGCTTCTAAACATGTGTCACGGAAATTTTCAAATATATTTGCAAGAAGTAGAACGTCAGTCTACAATAGAATTCCATATAATCACGAATCGTCTTACATCCAACTTCGTCCCATACTCTTAATGCATGTTCGTAATCAGACTCCGAAATCCCCTCTTCCGTCAATTCGCTATAAAATTCCCCCCTCTCCGGGAGCTCACCCTCTTCTAATCTGTCAACCGAGTCTAAATATTCGTAGGGGAAGAAACCTTTCGCCCTTTGAATGTCCGGGTATGAAAGTGGCGCCGCCGTCCACCCGTGGGTCTCCGGCACAGTTTTTGCCAACTTCGCCAATGACCCCATCATCAACTGAGCACTGTCCATAAACTTTATAGAAAAGAAACGTTTCTTTATCTCCCTCTTCCCTCCGGCAACAACAATTGAGGCACTAAAAATAAATGTTTTCGAGAGACCCATAATTCCTCCATTGCTCGTCTTAGCTATGATTTTAGGCTCTGGTCCGGAACCCCCATCATCTCCTTCGGTAACGATTTCATGTAATTCTTTCAAAATAAAAGAACCATCGTATCCCTTGAGGTTGTGAAAGTAGATAGGAATGGTTCTCGACGGTCGACATCCCTCGCAATAAAAAGTCGCCCCCTCCTTCACTACTCGGTATCCTGCCGGCTCTCCACATGCAATACAGACTGGATCACATCCGTCGCGCCGGTAATTAGAAGGATCCCTCATCGGTATTATTTTCCAATAATACGATTTCGAATAATACTCGGCCCGTTCTTATATCCTTCAGAAAGTCTGTAACACAGGAGAGACCTGTGAATGTTCTTTTACCATAAACGGTGGGCCGCCCTTCGCCCCACCGTTCCACCATAACATACGAAAGACAAATTGGAATGTGTCGACCGGTCCCCTTCTCAATAATTGCCTCAGTATCTGCATAGACGACGTAGGGGGCGGGGACCTTCTTCCGATGTCCTTCGAATTGACACACTTCCTTAGGAAAAACTGGCTGGGCGTCGTCTGTTCCACAGTACACCTGATGTATTTCTAATTCTTCTGTTGACTTAAAACCTCTTTTACAAACCAGGCAAATACACTTCCTTCTGCGCTCATTCTTTCGATTAGTACGAGAATTACGAAGGCGATTTAACGCAGTAATTGGTATGAAGTGAGAACGGCCGCCGTCTTCGCCAACTATCAGTAAGATATTTGCTATTTGATTCCTATCGGCTCCGCCTTCAGAACGGGCTCCGCCTTCGGCTCCGCTACAGCTACTATATAACACATTTATGCCGGACGGGGGAGCGGGATCATTTTCGTAGATCTGAAATACTTGAAGTTTGACCCCTGGATTTTGCTGCTCGAAGCGCCTGAATACAGTCATATCGGCGGGCGTGGGCGTGGGTATTCCCTCCCAACAGTAGTCAGCCATAAATGGGGCGTACGTATTCCATTTTCTCCTTACCTGACCACATTTCTTTTCACGAAACTCGGGGTCGGCCAACTTTAACTTGCTACGATGGCGTATTGAAAACAGTTCTCGCTGCCCGAAGGTAGCACCAGATCGCTAACACAATGCTTATTTTTAACCATCTGGGAAGTTGGACTGCGCCAGCCCCAGCCCCGAGTAAAACTTCTACTAGAATTACTTCAAAATTAAGTATCTCCTCGAGAACGAGACCAGAACCCTCAACATTTTCAATTGTATCAAGCATACGATCGTAGCGATCTATTAATTGTTGCCCCACATCCGATCCCGATCCTCTTACATCTTTTGTGTATGTATCATTTAATTTAACATACAATGAACGCGGTTGTGTATTACCAGTTTTAGGATCCGATAATTTGACTTTCATTTCGGTATAAACAGAGTACATCTTTCCGGCCCCTTTAACCATACCTTCAATATCCACCAGCTCCCCGATATCCTTGACTCGCTTGACTTCAGGAAATTCTTTTCGTAAAACTGCTCCCTTGAATGCTGTATGTAATCGACGGGCCATAATAATCTTTATGATATATACTATCCTAAAAAATTTTTAAAATGAAAAAATAATTATTCTATGATAGGTCATCAAAATCCACTATAATATTTTTGGCAGCATTTATTTGTTTATATATCTCGCCTAATCTTTCTAAGTCGACTAGTTCTTCCGCATCTTGAATTTCTGGTTTATTAGGCGCAGCACAAAATATTAATCTCTCAACAGTGAAAGAAAGAGCACGCTTACTTAAGCGCGGTTTAAATGCTAAGAATTCTATCTTACTACCTTTCCGGATATTACGAGGTACAATAGCAGGATTTCTCGGACTGGTAGTAACGGACTCACTGTTTTAAAACCGCAGTCAATTTCTTGAACCATATCAATACATGTAGCGAAATCGTGAGCCCCTCTCCCTCTCCCTCTTTTAAACTGAAATTTAAAATACGCAACTGGCTGAGGCCCCTCGCTCCCTCGCTTCTGATACACTTTAGATGGATTGTAAAATCCGCAGGAATTTCTTGGAGTGAGCGGCCAGGCTTGCAGCATAACTTTTAGCAGTGCTTGCATCGAAACTTTCACCTAGGGTACGGAATATTATTAAATCAGTAAACTTTTGAAGACTCGGTTGCCAACGGACACACACCCATCGCATGTAGCAGGATCGTTGGATCCATATTTAGGTCCGATGTTGAAAACCACTTCTAGCTCACTGTCTACATATATAATAGGATCTACCAATGATTCACCAAATATGAGTTTCCCTTCGTCACTGATTTGAATATTCTCTTCTCCGGTTTCAAGTATTTTTATTGCAGTTGAAATAGAAAGGATTGTCATTGTCTTATCGTATATATCTTAATAAAAAATAATTTAAAATTTTTTTTTTCTATGATATAGTATACTAAAATGTCATACATATTCATAAATGGACCAACTGGAAGTGGTAAGAGTTACGATGCAGTAAATTTGGATCCGTATCACGTACCAGAATTTGACACTAGTTTTTCCAGCAACATTGCCGACTTTTATAATGGGGTGTCACCCACGTTTCGATTGCTGATTTTCAGAACCAGTTTATAGAACATACGCTTAGTTTACAATGTCAGGCTGGGAGGAGGAGGGAGGAGGTTTCCCTCCCTTCAGAACAATACATTATTTGTGACTCTTCCATAATTCAACATCTGACTTTTTCTCGAATCCGGGGCGTTTCCACGGAGTGGGAAGAAAAAAGATTGTTTCTAGAGCATTTGACCATTTACCCAGTTTCATTATCATATTCAAAGATATGCCTTGGGATTATTGCAGGCGGAATGTGTTGACTCGAGCCAGGTCGTACGAAATAGCCGCCTTAGAAGAACTAGAAGAGATTCACAATCAAGTTCAAACAGACTTTCTTAGAAATTTGCCACGACTACAGACTTCCATGTTTGGTAATCGGAACGCTCTTACCCCCCTCGTTCTCAAGAATATACTTAATCCAACAATTGATACTGAGACAGTCGGGCCAGTAGAATATCCACGAGCTTTTGACTTTGGAATTGCATGGAGCGGCGGCAGCCAGGGATTTTTAATAGACGGTTTCAAGGAGGAGGAACTTGAAAAAGCGTACTTCCCACCTAGTCAAGAACAACTAGAACAACCTCGAGTCTCACTAAAGAACCTACACAAACTTCTTAACGCTTGTGAATCTGTGTGTGCTTATAATGCTTCGTTTGACCTACGAGCACTTGACATTATGAAACCCTACGGTTCTGAAAGGGACTTTGAAGTTACTTGTCTATGGCTCATGTCAGTTTGTGTACATTATACTTCAACCAGAACTTATAGATAAAGCTGAAAAAGGAGGGGGACTCGAAAGAACGGACTGTGGTAACATGAGAAGTCGTTTTGAAGATCTTGCAAACTTAATATGTTCAGGAACCGGAGTTACCACCTCATCCACATACGGCCGAAAAAGATGCAATAAGTGAACATTACTTACGACAGTACATGATAAATACTTGGCCAGGTGGGGGGTGGAAGTGGGGTGGTAAACTGACACTTTCGGCTTTCAAGAAATTAAGACTTTTTCCATGGTTCTTATTGAATAACTTTCGTAAATACTTACGTTAGTACTTACGTAGTACTTGACAAGTACCAGCACAGGAACTTACGAAGTTCTAATAACATTTTCCTCTGGCTCCCAACTATTGAAACTTTCTGGATAACCTTTCCATTTTATCAGATAATATTTCTTTCCTCTAATTTTTTCGTCTTCAAAATTCGTTCTACTCTGTACAGCTCGTCGCGTTCCGAAAAGGGCACTCTGAAGTTCATCGGAGTAGAAAGTGCCGAGTATTTCCTCTCCATTCAGATCTTTATTTTGTAAACTGGTGGTGTTCCTAGTCCAGCCGCATACACAACTTTTGAAACCACGAAAATCTCCTCTGTCCAATTTGGTAAATATCCTTTCTTAAAAGTGGTCTTGTATTTTGTAATTCGGACACGTTCTCCCGGCTTGAATTCAGGGTTGGCTCCCCGGCTGCCAACTCAGGACCGAATAGTGTATAAAATGCCTGCCAATCGTTCTCCTCTGTTACGTCCCTGGGTTTCATTTTGATACTTCCGTGTACGGTGTTATTGTAATTCTCAGAAGTTCTGGTAGAATGGGTAGCCAGGAACGTGTCTGTCTGTATGTGAAGTATTTCCACATCATCGTCTTAAGAGTCCGATTAAAACGTTCAACAACGCTAGCTTTTTTGTCACTGTAGGTGTGAAACCAGTGAATTCCGCCTCCTGGAGCCACCCCTGCATTTTTCGGTTAGTAAATTCCCGCCCCTCATCTGTTTGAAGTTTGTCGGGCCTTCTCCCGGATTTCTTAATCACATCTTGTAGCGCCTCTAACGTATCATCAGCCGTTTTTGACTGTATCGGCCTGGCCCATGCATATTTGCTGAGCACATCGATTACTGTTAGCATGTATCGAATGTTACGGTTCTCTTTTGCGAACGGGGGAGGGAATTCCACGAGATCCGCTTGCCATTGAGAGTCTATCGATGTTACAAAAACGCGCCGGCCGCCCGAACCACCCCCACGAGTACGAGGTACCGGTTTATGTAGATTATAAGTAAGCTGAGTTTTTAACCACTCCTGCACCTCTTTCTTGGTCACTTTCAGTCCGCTGGCCCGTGCTGCGTCATACAATTTTTGTACACCTCCAAAACCAGTTTTCGGGTTGTAATATAATTCTCTAAGAGTGCCTTCGGGATTCCTATCGGTGTTGTCGTCTTCCATAATTGCTATATTATACGAAAAATTTTATGCCGTACGGATGCTGAAAATTAAATACTAGTTTACTGAATTGTATCCTTTTCAATTGCTTGATTAGGTCCACGGCATCCCGTTCTGACATCTCCATTCCATGTTCTTTTATAATAGTTGTGTTTTCTATCTTGTTCGGTGTGTAAAATAGTACTAACATCTTTATGTTTGCCCTGAATGGTTTACTAATACTAGTATATTGCTGAGTCAGAACCCAGACAGATAGTCCGTAGTGTCTTGCGTTGAAACCAAGTTGGACTAAAACATCACTGCGCTTCTTCATATCTTTGGACCAGGCGCAGTCGTCGAGTACTATTAAAGTGTTCGTGCCGGCCCATTCGTCCCGTACGTAGATTAGTGTATCATTCACATCATCGGGTCTGACCGGAAACACGAATACGTTGTCATCGGCGAAAATGAATCTTTTATTATACGTTTTATTAATCATGAATGTTGGGCAAATGAAAACTATATATTCGAATTTCCTTAAGTACGGACCAGTGAGGAGATCCATTACAAATTCTGTTTTGCCAGAATCTGTCGGTCCATTTATAATCATGTTGAATGGCGGAGTAGCGTATATTGACATTTCCTCTGGATCTATATACTGTACATAAATGTAATGAATATTGCTAAAGATAACAAACCAATTTTGCCGAATTCGTGAATAGGGTCTGCAGATGCTGCCCGTTCCCGTTCCGAAGTCGGTGGGATGGGAGGGGACGCCCCCCGACTCGTATCAGTCGCTCCTTCGGGCTCGTCCTGCCACTTAACAGGATCCGCCTCCTCCCCTCCTTCCATTTCATGTATAGCACTTTCTCGAACTTCCGTGTTTATATCACCATCACCCCGAAGACCATAGATTTGTTGCATATTGCAATTCATTATTATAACCTGCGATTAAGGGCCCGAAAGGATGACCATCTCAGACGGTAAGAGAAGTAAATTGGGCGAAACTGCCATATCAAGTTTGACACCAGTATTCATTATTGTGTCTTGATATCGCCGATAACTGATTACTTTGTCGGTATTGCGAATTTCATCTTCGAGGAGAACGCCGAATTCTTTTCGGACTTGCTGTGCACTGCCAGTATCACCCACAATGGTACTACGAATATTCGCTTGTGCGCCAAGTATGCAATATACGTAGGCTTCAAGGCTTTCATTGAGGCGGGCTAGGCCAGCCTTTGTCAATCCCGAGTCTCCCTTCAGAGGGATGAAACTATTATATTGTCCCTCCGATCCATCATTTCGGAAGAAATAGTAGTGCGGTCGGTCTTTGTCGGACAGTACGTGTTTTTTCTTTCCAAAAATTGTATGTGTATAGAAAACACCTCCGTCGGCGGAGAGGAAAAAGTCCCGACCGTTGTATATCGCTTTTGGCTGTCGAACAGGGCCACGATTAGTGTAATATTCATATCCATAACCAAGACCTTTATTTTGACCTTTTCGATATCGAAAGTCGGACTTCGTTGGCTTATATTTCCAAATTCTGTACATAGAAGTTCATATTGGACGAGATTGTATGGATTGTCGCCCGCTTTGAAGGTGGGGGTATCGTCTGGAAGTGCAACGCCCATTTCGTGAAGGATACGACGTATTGTAAAATATACATGGAAACGGCAGAATGATCGTATTTGGGGCGGAAATTCTTATCAAAGAGATGGGCGAATGATATACCACAACCAGTAGTGCTACACCATACAGCGAAATTCAGTTGCTGGTCCCAGTATTTCATCTTTGGGCTGCCCAGCCAGACATTACTTTCTTTCGCTGATCGATGAGTGATTACGTTATCTTTGAACACATCCCGTGGATGGAAAGTAAATTTATCTGTCGGCGTTACATATATTTCTAAGTCCATGAGAATAGGTTTTATTCCCCCGTCCGGTTTGAAGGGGGGTATCAGCATGCTGTACTGTCGGTACGCTCGTCTTATTCAATTGAAAAGCAACTGGGAATAGGTCTGTACTCATTATTCGTGTTTCTATATACAGATAGATTTAAATGGAGGAGAATTTTCTCGGAATCCCTGTCGGAATCCCTGTCGGTACGGTTCTGTTAGGGGTACTAACATTCCAGACTATGTTAATACTTTATTTCGGATTCAGGTTTAAACGAATTTTTTATTTTTTAGTAAGAATAGATAACATACTGCAAACAATGGAGAATTTAATAAAGTCATCAGCAGCGGCAAATATGGCAGCGCATTCCGAAGGGGCTTCGGCGCCTTCGGTGCCTTCGGACGCTCAATCCATAATAGAGACAAAACGTGAAAAAATACTCTGTGTCATCGCAAGTGGTCAAAGTAAGTTATTTTTTGTAAGGAGTTTACAGTTAGAGAAGTGGAAACGTGGAACGATAAATTCATAACACGAGCTTTAAAGTCTATGAAGCGAAATACAGTTCTCTTATAAGTGATACCATCACTCAAAGTTTCATAGATCTAGGAGCCCGTGCAATAAGTCAGGTAGTTCCATCGATGATCGAGATAACTATGCCACTGATCTTAAAAAGGATTTTATTCTAAACAGTGAAATAAAACGATTATCAGGACGGATAGCGTACACGTGGGGGCCCCTGATTGCTCTAATTTCCACCGGTTTAATTACGGGTAAACATTTAAATTTTAAAAAAATCGGGTTTAATATAGTACCTGAAATAAATGGATTCAACTTCGCCGACTCAGCAAACGGAAACGACGACGGGGCCCACACCGCAAACGGAAACAACGACTCTACCACCGACACAGCGCAACATAGAGAAAATTTCGTTACCGACGAAGCATCCAGGGAGAGTTGCTGCGGGCAAGAAATTAGCGGAATGGAACAGGCAAAACAAGGAGAAGAAACTAAAAGCAATGAAGGGGGAGGGAGGGGATAGCGATGCGGTAGCGACAAACTGTATAAGCCTACCGCCTACAATGAAAGAACAGTGTGATAATAATTCACGCTGGTATAATAAATGTTATCTTGTTTTAGGAATTGTGGGAGTTTCATTGACTGCATTAGGACTATATTGGGGGCGTGCTCGACATATTTGTCCCGTTAATCGATCGAGTCCAGATCGGAAAGATCCTCCCCAGAAAGCGAAAAAAA
The DNA here is from genome assembly GCF_041260155.1 of Ptychodera flava. Lineage (NCBI taxonomy): Eukaryota > Metazoa > Hemichordata > Enteropneusta > Ptychoderidae > Ptychodera > Ptychodera flava. The sequence continues at coordinate 28,574,470 of NC_091946.1, forward strand.
CAGAGCACGTAGCAGCTCCCTCCGGAACAGTTCCGACAGGGGAGGGGGAGGGGGAGGGAGAGGGGGTGTTCCCAGCTCCTCTACATTGTATGAGATGGATTAACTCCCCATATTTTTTATTTTTATTTTTTATTTTATATACTAGTCAGCAATCATGGATATTAAAACAGTTGTAAACACAATGTACGATGGTATTGTAATCGCAGGACTAGCGATGGGATATCTTATGATCTCCAGCAAATTTCTGAAAATAGAGGTTGGCGATCCAAGTCGACCAAATTTAACTCGCTTAGCAAAATTAGGCGGTGCGACTGCTGCCGCGGTTGCGACCAAAGATCTCCTTGAACAGAAAAATATTATTCCTGCAGAACCTTATACTGTGTAATGGGCACCTTCGGAATAATAATAATATTCATCGAACACTTATACTTAGTAATATATACAACGTACAACGATGATCATTTGGATTGAAAGTCAAACAGGTGAACCTGTTACTGTTAATTTTTACCCTTGTATTGACACGACACAGTTTACGAAGATAAGACTGCTAGAGTGCGGACTATATAATTCATGGCATAACATAACATCGACGAATAATGTAATAAAATATCAAGAAGGTGACCAACCGAAGAAGACTAAATCAATACGTCCAGGTAACTACAATATCGATACGTTAAACAAAGCAATCGGGTTGAAGCAAAAAATTAATTTTGAAAAACATCTGCCGACAAACCATGTTTATCTAACTTTGGCTAAAGATATTAAAGTCTATTTCAATGCCACAGGTAGCTTCGCCAACGTCGTCGGCTTTTCAGATAAACCTGAGAACAACCCAGTTATAAAAAGTACTATGAGTCCGAAGAAAGTGGATTTCTTAACAGTCACTAAATATATAGTTCATTCAGATGTAGTCGATGTTACTGGAAATTATGTTTCATTTGGTTCGGGTGCCTCCGGAGGATACATACAGGGGAAAGTATCGAACTGTTTACAAATACTTCCCATCCGGGATACGAGAGAAATAAGTGAAAAGGTTACTTACGATTTTAAAAACGGAGCAATTTCTATGCCATTGAGAAAAGGGGGAGATTACATGAATTCAATGCGTATCTGGATAACAGATCAGGATGGGAACATGATCGATTTCAATAACTGGCCAATTAGCTTTTGTATTGAATTATTGTAGTCGTTCCGCCTACCGGTGTAACATAAACCATCCCACGACTAATCCTGCAGCAATATAGATCATCTCATATTTCTTTTGCTCAGGGCTGGGTTGATAATAATCTGAGAATTGAACTGGACTTGACGTAGAGTTGCTTTGCACCGCTTCTGCTTCTTCCAGGATTTCTGCATCTGTATCTCTTAATTCTGCCGCAGCATGTGCATCCTTTGCTTGATTTTCTCTTTCCCAGTCAGCCTGTAGTAATCTTTTTTCTGACCAGACGTTGCGATCATGTTCAAATTTTTCTAATGCTTTATCATGTCGGACTTTCTCTTCAATAAGAGCATCACCATTACCAGAAAGCTTTTGTCCGATAATATTTCCTCCTGTGAATGCCGTTGCATTTAATACAGCACCGAGAACTGTCATTCCTATTGCTGAAGCCATGATTGTGTATTGTATATTACAAGGTATTATTTATTTTCACTGTATATAGGTTAATCATGTCTGATCCAAGTGGCTTCGGTCTAGGTACAATTCGTATGCAAAATCTTGAGCTTGAAGATCTGAGTGATGTTAAAGTTAACAATAATACTAAGATGGCTGCTAATCATAATAAGGATTACGTCCTTCGTTATAAAGACCGCGAAAAATATTTCGTTTTAGCCAATGCCGCGGCGCCACCCACGAACATGCTGTAGAATTTTCCGAACTTAAAGACATTGATGAAACTGTAATTGACGCCACAAAGGCTTCGAATGATCCTACTCCTTTTGCTCTGACATGGGATGGGGATAGTCAGAAATTCATGCCTTATAATGTGCCGCGTAACATCTTAGATATATTGGATAGTGAAATTGCAGGAGGTGTTGCTGAACCACCAGGAACTCCGAATGTGATTTATTTTGATAGCAATGTAAACAAATATAAATTGTTAGATTTTCGTAGTTGGCTTACTCCTACGAATCCATACATTGCACTTCTTGGTATACCGATTCATCTTAAAATTAGTCCTCTTAATACAATAATGAAGGCAGATAATACACTAAGAAGGTGGATAAACGAGGGGGAGAATTATTGCTCGTATACAGCTAGCGGAGTTCCAGTTAGATTATTTTGGGACACAACTTTAAAGAAACTGGGTCTTAAAAGTGTCGGTGATGAGGCAGCTGTTCTCACTTTACAGACTGTAAATCAACAGATGACTGATAATATGAAAATACTTCAACATGGTACAGTTCTCATTAGATGTGTAAGTTAGCTACGGGAGATGAATTTGACGATTTGGTTGGATATTATGCTATGAAAACAGATAACAGAACAACTTGTGATATTATCATAAGTATTGATAAAGATCGCAATGAAATGAGTATTGAATGTTTTGTTGGTGGAATAGAATAGAGAACGACTTAGGAACTACATTTGTACGTAGAGATAAAAGAGTGAACACTTTAGATATCAGTACCATTCATCTGAAACGTCTCATATTATTTGAAGTAATGGTCTTCCGTCACATTTTAAGTTCAGAGGAAATTACTAAAATTTTATCTATCAGGTGAACAAGTTAACTAGAGTCGTTCAGAAAATTTTTCTGAAAACTGTAGAATGACAGACATTGAACATGACATCACAAGTTACTAAGCAACTGAAGCCCGGTATTGCGAAAGCGGTATTGCGAAATTCCCTGCTGGAAAGTTCCTGCCTGAAAAGGTATTGCGCAACAGTGTTCCGGTAGGGTAGGGGAAAATCTCGTTCCGACGACTCCAACATAGTGAAAATGGACCAGCCAGCAGATAAAATTCACATCCAGAAACGAGAATCAGCTCCGATACGGGTCTTTGTAAGAGCTCCGGTACTGCTCAGTCAGAATCTATCTAACAAATGAGAGAGAATAGAATGTCGTTCTGTTTTGCTCAGTGGGGGTGAGTCATAGCTACTGTATTGCGCAAGTTCCATTTGGAATGTGAATGACTCAGCAGGGAATTTCCCCGCTTAGTACAGGACAATGCACTGCTGCGCAAGCTGCTGCGCGTGAGTTCATATATAGGTCAGGGTCACACTTTAGTTACATGGATGGTTAAATTTTCCTTCGCTTCATGTAGATAAATGAATAAAATGGGTGTAAAAATTCTTATTAATCCCAGTTGCCCACGTTTTCTTTACTACTAATATGTTCTCGTCTTTTTCGTTCATTAGATAATTTGGCCTAAGCAAGGTGCAAACATTCGAATTTGGTCCCTGTTGAGCCGCAAGAATGATGGATTCTGGCAAGTTAAGGGGAAAATTGCAAAGGACGTGTTCTCAGTTGATGGCACAGGAACTTACGATAGCAACAGTAAGTAGCCCAGTTAAATGGCATAGGTTGGAACTCAGATCTTCTGCGCGATAGGAATACGACCCCTAATAGCATTCTGTGGCACTGATGATTTCATTTCACTTTTGAATTAGAAATTTCGATGTCAGGTACGCGATTTTCATGTGATGTAACACGTGACGACAAGACAGGACGCTACGATGGATACAAATAGGAGAAGATTGTCGGTCAAAAGACAAGATCATTCTCGCGAACCAGAACATGATTTCGGCTCCGCGGACGCACGCAAAAATTTAGGGAACACATGCAGAGCTGTTGCCCAGTGTCGTTTACGACGAATGAACATGAGTGGCCGAGTGCAGAGGTTGTCGCGAGTCACTTGGGTTTTGCGAATGTTCAGCATATTTGTGCCATAGACTAATCTTGTCCCATCTTATCAGTCATAATCTTGTGATGTGAAACAGCCATCAAGTTGTATCCTATGTCGTACACTTGAGAACCAATCGTATTGTAGAAAATCGGTGTTAACTGGTTCTAACCGTGTTGTCGCCGCTTCTCACTATTGGGAGAAGCCCGTTTCCGCATGTACAAGCAACACTTGCAATCAAAATAAACGTCTTGCAGCCACATGGTCCAAAAAGTACGTAAAAGCAAGTACAAAGCAACATATGTGAGAGGAGATGGAAGCCCTCAATTGTAGCACCTCCTCTTCCGAGTTCTCCTGCCGGGCGATGCAGGGTTAGGGACTGTACGCAAATTACCGGGGGCGGGGGGGGGGGGGCTGGGTGGATTGGGGTGGGTCTCAAATTTTCATTCCCATGTTTAGGAGAGGGTCATGCTTTCTTTCAAAATATATTTAGCGGGAGATCTAAAATTTGTCAGCAGAGAATATTTCCAAAAAGGTCCCATATGATTGGGTACTGGAAATGTCATATTGTGACTACTTAAGTGTCGCACTGAGGTCAGTTCTCGACTGCAATAATACACTTACAAATTATCGCAGTAAAACTCCATAAAACGACGTACACTGATCTTTATTTACAACTCCTCTGCCGTGATCCAGATATGTTGTGCTTGAATTTTCTTAGACTCTGGCATACAAGTGTGTCATATACTGTTAGTATATATTGGGTCTCAGAGTGAGAAATTTCGCAAACAAACTGATATCTATGAGTGAGACTTAATCATTGAAAGTCAAGTAAATTTCTTTGTGTAATATTGACAGCAAAGTAAATCTAAAAGAGAGCACTCACAGGAACCTTCAAGCAAAGTTTACGACACAAGTTGTATTTGAGTATATTGTTTACAAAAATTGAAATGGGAAAAAATGCTTCAAAACTGCAAGTCACATTTCTTGTACACATATGCACTTGAAACCATCCTATGATAATCAAGTACATTTTTACTTCTCCTTCATCCCTAATAAATATGTGGCAATATAATAATTTGGGGGACTTGAAAAAAAATGATCATATAGAAAGGGGACTTGACATTTTTGAGGGTATTGAGGGGATCTGAAAAAAAATAAGATTTCAATCGCGATTTCTCCAGCTTTGTGACGTGCTACATCAAACCTCGCCCGATAGTAATATGGTAAAAATGTGGTTTCCGGGTAGTCATGTTTGAAAAAGTTAGAAACAAGTAGTATTCAGCTGAACTTTGTCGGGATCTTTGGTCATAATAAGTGCCTAAAGACAAGATATCGATGAGAGTTGGCAAATTTTAGAATGGATGCGAAACAGTCCAAAAATGGTGAGCAACTATCTGTTTGCACACGGATTCGGTTGCTAGTGTATGGAATCTACCGTAGCTGTGCTGCCAGCGTAAAAAGTAGTCGAAAATCAGCACATAAAAGACAGAAAACCTTATAGAATAGCAGTGTCACGGCTATTGACCCACAGCTACTTTAGAGTTACAGGTAGTGTACCTTTTGCTTATAAAATATTTCCTAAACTGTCACATTCTGACCAGGTATCTTCAGATTCTACGCTTTCAACGACCCGAAGATCATTGATTCCGAATGCGAATGGTCTCGAGAGGTGCCTGACGACAGCACTTTAGCCTGGATTGGAATACCTGGCGACAGAATAGGCAAGGATGCAGACAGCAATAAAATTTACATGCTGCAGTGGACGGAAGATGGGTAGTATTCAAGCGAAGGTAGGAGTTTTGACGAAATGATCATAAGACAGGGAAATACGTATTTGCGGAATCAATGTATTGTCATTCGCATTCAATTATATATAGCATTTTTATGCACGCATTTTCATATCATGAAAAGTTGTGTACAATTGCATGGATTGGTGGATGGATTGAGGACGGACGGATGAACGGATGGGCGGATAGATGGATGGATGGATGGATGGATGGATGAACGCATGCGTATATGTACGCAGGCGTGCATGCATGCTGCATGCATGCATTCATGGATCTCGACGACCTGTCGCCGCGATACCCCGATTGGGGAAAGTGAATGGGAATACACAGTGGAGAATCTGGGTATCGATAATGTTATCTCTCCCTGTCTTGAGTTCATTTCATGATATATAAGATCATTTGTCATTTGAATATTTGAATTTCTGTCTATATACTTTCCAGGGTTTTAAAGCTCCAGACGAATATTGGGAACGACCCGACATCCCGACAAAGAAGAGCGGAAACAAGCAACATTCTTGGTCTCGTTCAATTCATCTACAAACTACTACAACCTTCAGTGCTCGTCCTCAGAGGACCCCTTTGACCCGAGCGGAAAATTCATCAGGACTGTAGCAAGTGGAAATATCACGACCATTAGCGTCAATCCGGACATCAATCAGATTTCTTATGATCCGGGGTTGCAGTATTATCTGCCAAGTGTAGATGACTCTGAGTTGTAGCCCGACGGCTATCTTTAGGTTAAACATTTTATACACTGGGCCTTCTCTCTTTCTGTGTAAAAACTGTGAGACAGTTTTACATACCCAAAAGACTAGTGAGGATTTTCAAAAAGTTCTATGGTAGATATGATGACATTGCGGTCAAATACGACACCTCGGTCACTCAAATGATTAGCGACACAATTCCCAACTTTGAATTATTACAGCGATTCATGAACTTTATCATTTCATATAAGTTAGACAATTTGTAGACAATTTGTATCCTGACGGGTGTAGCATGCTAGCGAGGTATGCTTACCCATTCCGGACACCTGGTACCTCCACTAACTATCAGTGGTTCAGGATGGCCCTTCTTAACTTTGTAAATCACAAACGTCCCAGGAACTTGGTAATGTATCACCTTAATTGCAAATGATTATTTATTGGACCAGTTTCTTGTCTTATTAATAATATGGACTATCGAAAGCTGCTATGACTGTTTAAAGCGGCTATTGCTGGTCGCTTGACCAGTGTAGCTAATCCTTTGCTGTGATATTTACCGATGGCCGGGTCTAATAGAGCTAATCGGATCTTTGTTTGGCATCCAGCCAGCAGGGGAAAGTAATGACTGTTGGTAATTGCCCTTTCGCTGCGATTTGAAAATGTTCATCAACCTATGTGACATGGCTTAGCCTATACATTATCATTATATGCATGTACTTGGATAATACACAAAGTATAGTTAATAGTTGAATCAAATCATTTTACTCCATGGTGGACATTTATGGGGATAAATTATTTTACCAATAAGCTATGCGACTGTGGAAGAACACCACTACCTTATCGCATAATCTGTGGGGTACGTAAGTTATTTTCATGATTGTGTAACTCGGTAATATTCTGCTGTTTGCGTTAACGAGCGAGTGAAAGTAACTTCTGTACCCCACAGACCTCATGCTGAGGTCATGGTGTTCTGTTATTATTGTATATGTTCCCTTTTATGAAAATTAGATGGAATAGGAAGTTTTTTGCTTGATAATATGTTGTCAATAGAGAGTACGTTTGCTCATTTGCATAAAATGCATGTCAATACCATATATTTTGCTGGCAGCAAAGACGTAAACTGGAGTACATATTCAACAAGTTGTTTCAGCACAGTTTATCGTTTTTATTGTATTTTGATTATTAAAGCTTAACAGAGTAAGTATATCACCAAAACACTTGGATTGCATGTCACAGGTTACTGTGTGCATTATTTCAATAAAATTGCATATTTGCATCATTTGGATATTGTTGTTTCATAAGTTGACATTTGGCCACTATTTGATAAAAACAAAAGATCTTAAGGTGGAGCTGCACGTTGCCAACACAGTCTTCTTCCAAAGGAATATTTCTCATCTTAGATACCATGGGACCCCCCGCTTATACTATATATTTCAAAAAGCAGAGAATCAAAAGTTTAGTATGGTACCAATAGTTTACTGGAAGGATGAAGGGTGTATATTTGGGGTAAAAAACTTCAATTTCGATAATAATGAAAAAAATTAATATGAGTCAAAAACTTGACACTATTTTCTTAAGTATAATATTTCACTTGAAAGAAGGGTATATGTAGAAAAAAACGACAACTTTATATTGCATTATCTATCCTCATTGTAAAGTGGCATGGGTTGAAAAAACTCGCACTATAAAAAGTGATTGAAAACTTGAGTAGCAAAATTAAAGTGCCTCTTATTCAAAATGTAAGAATTTTATTTCAAAAAATGGTCGTTTTGTTATAAAGCATTAAAGAACATAATGTCAAAATGTAAGAAAATTTGACAGAAATCTTGAAATTGAGAAAAAAGAGAAGCCAGGAGTATAAGTATAATATTTCACTTGAAAGAAGGGTATATGTAGAAAAAACAACTATTTATTGTGCATCATCTATCGTCATTCTAAAGTGGCATGGGTTGAAAAACTGACACTCAAAAGAAAGATTGAAAACATGAGTAGCAAACTAAAATGCCTCTTTATACAAATGTTAGAATTTTATTGTAAAAAAATGGTCGTTTTGTTATATAGCATTAAAGAACATAATGTGAAAATTTAAGAAAGTTTGACACGGTCAGAGTGGAGTTCAATTCTTCAGAAATCTTGAAATTGAGAAAAAAGAGAAGCCAGGAATAGTGTGATTTGCATACATTTGCATAAAGTAACACTTCTTTATCAAGCAAGTTACGACTGCTTGACAAGCTTAAAGGTGAACCTAAGCAATATTTAATCTTTGGTTAACAAATTAATTAAAATTGAATTAATATTTGCAAAAAAAGTGAGTTTTAAGCAAAATACGCTGTGTTTCGTCCAGCGCCCCCTTAATTGTGATTCATGCCTGATTTACTATATCTGATATTCCTTTTTGGCACTACAGAATTTTGTTTGAACAGATAACCCGTAAGTCTAATGTTCTGTTTAGGAAACGTTAATCTGCAGTACATGATTTTTTTATTTGCACACATCCTTACGAAAGCGTAAAAGCCCATCCATCAGGACCAATATTTTCATAAAATTATTGCACAAATGTTAGTTATACGAGACCACAATATTGTCATAAATACCATACCATGCGGGCGCGACATGTTGTCATGGTACATACCAGTACACCACCCAGTCGACACTGTATTTATACAACAACGAGTTAGAAATTGTGTCTTGCTAAGTATATAAGAAATTGATGTAATTATGCGACGACTGTACTCGAAAAAATCTTACCAAGTAAAGAACATTACAGAATTAATTTATGTGCAATACGGTACGGCATGCCCTGCGTTGACTTTGATGATGATGCAGGGTCCTCATTGAACACAGAAATCGGGGGTCATCGTGCACGATGACCCCTGATTTTTAGTTTTCATTGAGGAAAGTTTGAGAAAACGTTAGGTCTTTCTCTTTCTTGGCACATACTACCTTAAAGCCGGAATAGATATCACCATAATGCCATCGTACTGTAACCAGCCGTGGAACTCGACCATTGGTTTCAACAGTATGAAATGCTATGAGATTATCAACTTGAAACTCGTGACATTTACTAGTAGTCTAGCCCTCTGGCTTCCATATTTTCCAGAATAATGAATGATATGTCTTATTTTACACAGCGTATATGTAAGATATCTCTTAATTCCTCATTCAGTGACTTATTTGCATTTCTCAGTGTGTGTTGTCTTTTCGGGACTCGATTATGAGCTAAGGGATTTCACCAACATTATGACTGTATACAAATCCGTAAGTATGATCGAATCCTTTATTCTTTTGAAAAGAAAGACTTGCGAAAATGTTTTGTTGTCATCAGCGTAGCAACCCATATTGTAATCTGAGCCTGGGGATTTAATATTTCCCAGTCTGATAAATGTTGTGAGAATGGCTCTAATTTACCAGCAGACGATACAGAATGCACAACATACAGAAAACATCCACAATAATGCTCAGAGAGGTTTAAAATTAAACAATTGCTATACACCACCGGAGTTTCTTGGATTAACGTTTTTTGAAAGTGGACTTAAGGTGACATCAATAAAGATATGTGCAAAAGGACTGGAAAAATCTAACCTTCAATTTGGTAGAAAAATGTGCAGTTTCTGAAGATAAAGTTACCACGAGCATACAACAAACACAATGTATTTTCATATTATCATCGTCCATATAAAGCACCAATATATTAGTATTTATTAACAAACGAAAACGTCCTGCCATTAAGAAAGATTTCAAGCAACTTTAACAGTTTAAAATTTCTCGGCTTTACATCAAAACAACCCTTTTTTCCAATTATAAATGATGTCATGTTAACACCACAGACCGTACACATAAAGATGAGGTATTGCAAGCCTTGGGGGACTGAAGATAATGACATGCAAATTGAATGTGCAAAAAACACGATTGGAAATATTTTGGGATAATAGGATATTGTAGTAATATTGGTTTATTCAGTAAATTTAAGCTCATCTACTCTTCTGTTTTTGCAATTCACATGTTTTTAGGGTAATCTGTAATATTGTAACTTTCAGCTATAGGGTACCCGACACTTTGATAAATTTGCACAATAAAAAGATTTCTACCATTTCAAAATGACAGATCCTATTGTTTTCTTTGAAATTGTCATTATTGTTTTGTCCATTCCCCAAGTTTTGGTAATTTGAGAAAATAGAGTGTCATGTCCAAGGTGGCCCTGAAAAATAGAGGGTCATGTCCAAGGTGGCCTTGAAAAATAGAGGGTCATGTTCAAGGTGGCCTTGAAAAATAGAGGGTCATGTCCAAGGTGGCCTTGAAAAATAGAGGGTCATGTTCAAGGTGGCCTTGAAAAATAGAGGGTCATGTCCAAGGTGGCCCTGAAAAATAGAGGGTCATGTCCAAGGTGGCCTTGAAAAATAGAGGGTCATGTTCAAGGTGGCCTTGAAAATATAAGGTAGTGTTGTCATGTACAATTTTTAGACATTTTCAACTTTTCAATTTCAAAATATCTTTTTAATACAAATATTTCACCAGCTACTTGAACTCCTTGTATTTTTTAAGTAGATAGAATAAAAAATACAATTTTAACTATTCTACTTTGCCTTATTGAGGTACTAACTTCAAAAGTATGAAATACCTTAGTTTCCTGAACATCTACCACACAATGAAAATGACAGTTTAGCAAAATAGGAGAGTTTACAATGTACTATCAGCAGTCAAACAAAGTAGTGATTATAACTGTTCGAAAAATCGCAATTTGACAACCGTGATATATCAAAAACAGGTAAAGGATCAAAATTTGTAAGATTCAAAACATTCTGCAGAATTATATGATAAGTACAGTTTGCAAAATTTTGTTTATTTCACTGTATTTACATTTCCAAAAAAGCAAATTTGACTAGATTTAGTAAAAAGCAGTTAACTTAACTTTGTTGCCAAGTAGATTGAACAAAATTAAGAATTTACCTTAGTCTGTAGCAACAAATTATGGTCTGGTGCCTTATTTTTCAAAAAATTTTGACAAACTTTTCAAAATCCTATAAACCCAAAATATTTCCAATCGTGTTAAAATTTTAAAGCTGACAAACGAGAACCTAGCTCATCGATATAAATATTCCACAAAAGTGTTTAGAGAATGCCTCCTTGACAGACATCATTCTTCACTGTAAAGACAGCTGAAACTTCGAACCCTCTTTCCATTCATACTATAGCTGAGATCTGCTCCGATTGAAAAGACAATCAAACTTACAAACATTGAGGCAACGCCTCTTAATGAAAGCTGCTTTTAAAAGTGCCAAATGGTTCACACGGTCAATATCTTGGAAGCATCCATGAAATACAAAAACATAAAGTCCTTAATGAGACTTATAAAACGTTTTGCTTCCTTCTTCAGCAGGTAAATACTTTAATTTGTATGCTTACTTTTCGAGCCAAACTGTTATCTTGTAAGACTGAACAAGTTTCCGCCAAAGACTTTTTTTCAGACGACAATGCTCCAGGTCTATAGTTACTGTTATCATCAGCATCACCAAATTTATTTCTAATGCTGGCACCAGGTCAGTAGAAATCATTAAATCATTGTAGATGGTAAATGTATGGTACATTACATACATAGATACATACATGCATGCATGCATGCATGCATACATGCATACATGCATACATGCATACATACATACATACATACATACATACATACATACATACATACGTACAACGTACGTACGTATACGTGTGTGCTAGCGTGAGTGCTTCACGAACTCTACAGCGAGTGGAGAGGGCGCAGTCAAAAATTGTAACATCCTTAGATCGGTTATGAACCAATCTTTTTTTAGGATGGGGGATTTAGTCGAGAGGTTTGTCTGTTGTCCTCTGCGCTAGGTGATTGGGTGCCGTGCGTTGTGGGTTCGAGTCCCGGTTGATACCATCGTATACATATACATAGAGTGAGACCCAGAGAAAGCGACAGTTTTTCTTAATTATAGAGAGTGCTAATGTAGAGATTTTCTCAATTTCAAACGGATAAGCGAAGAGTCGTAAGAAATATGTACCTTGCTTCAGAATCGTGTCATGGATACACACTTTGGAGAAGTAAACTTCCACGACGATTGCTCGAACGGACATATCATTATAGAACTGTTTCTTTCACTTCCTGACATGCAGTAGTAATCACAAAGTGCTAGAAAATGATCGTACGAAGTCCTCCTGGTCCACAATTGAAAGTAACCGTGTTTTGTTGGAATTATGGCCGCAAGGCGCTGTCTGATCCTAAAGCGTACCCTTTTGTCCGAGAACTCACGCATGTATAATAAGCTTACGCTAACGGTGGGCATTGTTCAGGGATTAGTCACTCACTTATTCATTTCGGAGTCAAACGACGGATTCGTCTATGATGTAATTTTAGCCCTGCTTCAGCAAATACTGTTCTATAACTTTGGCGTACACAGTTCTAATTTCTCATGATCCGTATATAAGCTAAACTTCGAATCCGCGTTGCGGTGAGGAAGAGTCAGTTATCATGGCCGGACCGGCACATTTGTCTTGAACTGATGTCAAAAACTCAATTATTGTTTTAAAATTGACTACCTCAGAATACGTTAAACATTTCCGAACCATGCTATTGCTAGGATTAATTTTAAGCACTTTTTCAATCAATATTTGTGATCCTCGACGGTGTTTGTCACAGCCATGTCGCAATCAGCGGTCATATCTTTGGTATTCATTCCGTGCACAAAGCGCATATATATATATATATATATATATATATATATATATATATATATATATATATATATATATATATATATATATATATATATATATATCAGAGAATGAAAATATGCAGAGAATCACAGTCATTTCTCATTATCTGTTTGTACAAGGAAAAGCGACGGTTCTAACTGCATGTGTAACATTTCGAAAAATAAAGAAGTTATACCCTTTGCGTTTTTTGGACGAATATGACCCCTCTATACCGTTGTCTAATACAGCCACCCCCTCCACTAACCTTTTATGGATTTTGCCACCCTTTCCTATAGCGATTACCCCAGCCATTCTCGAAATTAAGCTTTTATTCAAATAAGGGCTTCTGTTCTTATTCAAACGGAATCGAACTGTTTGACATTTCGCTTTTAAGGGGCCAAAACGTCCACATTACATCGGTTTTAAAAACTTTTACGATACAGGTAAAGCTGCACCATCTATCAGTATGACCAAATGGTGTAATTTCAGAGTCTTGTCCCACTCGCAAAGCTGTGTTGAAGTATGCAGTGTTCAACTGCAGACAGCCTTCAGCTCCACTGTTATCTCTTGTCAAAAGAAGTTAAGCGACTTTATTGGTGTAATTATACGACGACTGTACTCGAAAAAACTTACCAAGTAAAGAACTTTACAGAATTAATTTATGTGCAATACGGTACGACATGCCTTTCGTTGACTTTGACGATGATTCAGGGTCCTCAGAGACAAAGAGGGTGACACATAGACAACTCTATGGCTTAATGCGATAGATACGGAAAGTTTTGGGGGAAAAAATTGACAGTCCAAATAACTGTCATTGAGGCGCATTCTAACCAGTCTGAACAATCGATCGTTTTATGGTCGACGTCCGATAGAAGGTGATTGATTTTTATCTGGCTCTCAAAAGTCAAAGCAGTCAGAATGTTTACCGTCACTCAACCACAACACAGTTTCAAATTTTAAACATGTGACTTGAAAGTCGAAATATGATTTCATCGGTTCACTTGACCATTTACATTAAAATTGGACCAAATTTTGATCTCGAATTTGTTCTGTTAGCAATCTATTTCTGAATTAAGAATGACACGTTCAGCTCGGTATCTTTTGCGGCCAAACTTATTTGTAATCAATAATGAAAATGGGAATTGGGTGAAATACTAAATTGTAGTTGGCTTTACCGTGTAGGAATAGTTACGCGAACCGCAAGTTGAGCTATGTTAACTGCAAATCGAAATTAGAAATTAGAAATTAGAAATTGGCACCACGTGATGACCAACTTAGGGAGCCTCCATATTTTACAGAGGTGTCGGCGGTAATCAGGGGGGTTAGTTATACCACACGGCTGGAGTCAGACATTACAAAACACTGTTGGAGGTTATTCTACATAAGCTTGTTGTGGAACTATGGCAATAACAACAACATTGAACGAAATGTACAACCAACCGTGTAGTTTAAAAACTTGAGATAGGAAATGAGTACATGGATGTAATTCTGAGGGGGCTAAATTAGTGTCAAGTTCACTACCCAGGTAAAGAGAGTTGACATTGTCATAATCAAACGATTGAATTGTAGACAAAAAGTGTCAAATGTACTGATGTATATACCAGTTTACTGTTCTCGTTCGTTTTAAAACTGTTGTTTTATTTGTTACGTGACAGAAAACGAACACAAGGTGAACTCAGCAGTTTCAGTATAAAACGAAATTTATTACGAAAAATAAAACTAATTGCTAAGTCAGCGATAGAATACGAACTGTAAAAGTGTACAGGCTACTTGTCTCAGCTGGGACGGCAAAGCTCCAGTCTCAGAGTTGTAACAGTCAGTCGGATGAATGAACAGTCCTTTGGCCTGCAGGCTTGAAGTTGCACAAAGTCCACGGTATAAATCCAGCGTTGCAGCGAAGGTCTTGAAAAGTCTTGAAATTAATACTGCTGGAGTTTCCAAAGACTTGAAGGAACACGCAAGAGACATGATCCCAAAATGTCTGCTTGCAAGCTGCGCCGGTGCCCTATTTATTCTTATGTCGTATATAAGAGCATAAAAGAACAACCAGCACGATTGGAGCTAATTTGGGATAATTGGATGGTGAAGTAATGTCGACTTGATCTGCAAATGTAACCCCATGTTCTTTTCTTTTTAAGTTACACACTTGTTTTTATGAGTAATTTAAATTTGTAATATTGCAACATTCAGCTATACGGCACCTAACACTTTTGAGAAATTTGAAAAATATGAAGATCCAATTATCCCAAATTAGTTCCAATCGTGTTAATCTAGAACTTTTATTGACATGCTAATTACTGCTCTAAAATTATCTCTCTTACACAACTAATTAAATTAAATTTCCAGAACATTCCAAACATGACTAATTGAATTCAAGGTTGTGAGGTCATGAAGGACAGTGACCTTGAGAATATTCTAGACTAATTAAACACAGGTCATGAGTGTGGGGGAAAATGACCTACATAACAATTCATCGAATGTTCGTAAACTGCTACGGTTGTATTGATGTAGACATCCACTGCAGTTATTATCGAGGGGTCACCGTGCAAATTTTGGTACTAGAGACACGAAATAACCCAAGATTTACTGATATTTGAAATTCAAAATGGTCACCATCCCTGTGTTAACTCTGAAGAAAAAATACAATTTTCGAATTTCGAAAACTAAGCCTGTGAAAAGTTTTCTTACACCAAGAGCTTTAAAATGAACCCCCACAAGTAGTATATTAGAAAAGAATTGTAAAAGTTTTGGGGTCCGAATGTCTGTCCCTGGGTCGAGTCCTACCTTAAATCACGTTACAAAGTCATGACAATTATGTCAGAGAAAAGTGTCAATTTACAGACAACAGCAATATATACCGAAACAAAGGAGCAATATCACTTCATGTCTAGTTGGCACAAGACCACTAATTAATTTCCCATAGGCCACCACATAAGCCTTGAGCTCAGTTTTCCTATTTTAAAACATTCAGCGGCATGCATCCTCTTAACAGGTGTTAGGTCAATGTAAGTTTGATAACTGATGAATTTTTCGTGTGGGCAAGTCCACGGAAATTTTGAGATAGCGATGAAAATAGCGCCCTCAGTGGTGTTTTTCGACAAAATCCAGGCATATTGTTATGATTTCTATATGGGCCTTAGAACTTCTCATATTACCACCAAATGCTTCAGCCATTATTCACAACAGTCTGCATTGTGATTCAGGTAGAAAAATATCTTTAAAATAAATACTTGACACTAAAGCTCAAACTAAACAAGCATCCATGAAGGTAGCAAAAGCGTGCAAGGTCTGCACTATTTTTCTTCCAAACTATATTCTGGGTAACGAATCCGGAAGTGAATTAGAGGTCTTGTGCCAGTTGACGTCCCTAAAACTTTCACGGAATGTTGCCATTATTCTGATTTTTTTTTGACATGATTGAGTTGGTATACAGTTATTAGATAACAGTAGACAAAAACAATAACGAGCAAAAGTAGTGTTTGCTTCTCACCTTTTAAGACACATCTGCTGATCTTATAGAAATATGCCATACCCTTTGACTTTATGCAGTTCACTACGGTTTTTAGAAAACTTTCCTGTCTTCAAACGTGTAGGGAGCTGAATAAGGCTGAAGTATTGCTATTTCCCGCTGCGTGGGGTTCTAACACTCCTCCATGACATAATTTTAAATTGTAGGAGGAAAATGTGTCTCTCTGACCACGAAATGAAGGTACACAATCATATATCTATATCTGGTCGACTGGTGGCGTGTTTACACAAAACTATGTTAACATGTTGGCGAGAGCGTAATTTGCTGAGGCTTGAATGCATACACCCCTCAGTGCACCAACGCCCCCAACGCAATGTGCCAATTTACACGGTCTACATACATGATTTAAGCCACGGTCCCTTTGTGGAGGACCGTGTTTAAGCTGACGACACTCTTTTTCTCGATCAAACGTCTAGCAAGTCTAACCGATAGCATGACCATGGGCAGTCGACAGTCAAGAAAGAGTGCAAGGACGGCGATGAAAACCGATGCGGTAGGCCTAAATGAGTCACCACCTGAAGGCGGAGAAAGGTTTGTTGTGCGTATCTAAATCATTTCTTGCCGTAATTATTGGCACCGCAAATGGTGCATTTAATTCTACACAGACTTTTTAGCGCTTGGCTGAACATAGCGACAGGCGACTTTGGCATTCGTTCAGTATATGTGTTCCTTTCATGGTGTATCGTTTGAATCGTGCTTGACGAACTACTTGTAAGTATGTCATTGTCTTCTTGTGCAGATTCTGCTGATGTACAGCGTCTCAGAAGCTGATATCCAATTAGATGGCCGAATTAAACAATACAAACAGACTCCCTAAGTTGCTGTGAATAGTGACAATCGACCAATCCGATATAACCTTCCGAGTACTCTGAACACCAGCAGAATCAGCCCTGCAGATTTGAAGGCCGTGGAGCACCCACTGGCCAGGTGGTGTACACCATACTCGTAGTACTCATAATAGGGCAACGCAATGACGGAAGAGATCGGAGTTATGTTACATCTAGGGGATAGAGGGAACATCTAGTCTTGGGTCTTGCTAAAAATTGAATTGCGACAAAATTCCCAACAAGGTATGGTTGGGGGAGGGCTATCATAAACCAATGTGATACTCTACCATGTAATAGGTAAGAAATGAATACACAAATAAATGAACTATAGCTATTGTTATAGTATGACTGGTGTAAAACTCAACAACACCGATTACGACACCTTGAATGGTGTTTAAATGACTTCAGTGCTTGGGTGCTTCGCGTCTCAAATGAAAGACTTTGATTTTTAATAAAAAATTTCCTCAGCTAGGCCAGGCACACTTTAACCATTCACTTTCAAAATCAAACATGAAAATTACGGTTTAACGTGCAAAGTCTGGCACTAGAGAAACAAATGATCCAATATTCCCGATATTTGAAGTTCAAAATGGCCGTCATCCCTGAGTTATCTCTCTTGGCGGATTCCAGTTTTTCACAAAACTAAGCCGGTGAAAACTTTACTCCGTAAGCTTTAAAATAAGCCCCACAAAAGTGGTATGCCAAAGAAAATATTCTCAAAGTTTAAGAATCCGAATATCTGCCCCGAGGTGCATTCTATCAGGTTAGTAAGCAATTGCTATTATATCATAACAGTATATTGAATTCTGGCATAGAACGTCAAAAAAAGATTTTGGCGCTAGCCGAGAGATCGCGCGTGTGCCAGCCGTGGTATATCGCGAATATACCACGGTTCTTTCGCGTCTCGACCAATCAGATCGCTGTATTTGCGCCATCAATATACTGGTATGATACAATACCCAATATCGCCTGTGTTCCTTGCGTCATATCAACATTCGTGTTATTTGTGATGCGTCAGACACTCGACTTCGTCTCGAAGCAATAAATCACACCCAGCGAAGGTATACCACTCGATTTTGACCAGTTCACTTCATATATGCACTCGCTATCGCTCGTGCATATATGTCGTGAACTGGTCAAAATCTCGTGGTGTACCGTCGCTGGGTGTGCTTTATTGCTTAAATAACCCGTAAGAATGCACCTCGGGGTAGATATTCGGACTCTTAAACTGTTACAATATTTTCTTTGGCATACCACTTGTGTGGGACTCATTTCAAAGCTAACGGAGAAAATAAAGTTTTCACCGGCTTAGTTTTGTGAAATCTGGAATCCGCCAAGAGAGATAACACAGGTGTCATAACGTGACGGAAAGAAGCTGGATCTGACGACGAGTGCTGATGTATAACTGGAACTTATTTATTGAATACGGAACCATAACTGGGCCTACAGGCCCACCTCTGATACATGAGTCTTAGTTGATCCTTGTTCCCAGTTTCGGTCACTCCACTAGAGAGTGATCGTGGTCCAAAGTTCTTGTTTCGGTCAAAGTTCTAGTTTCTGAGTGAATGTCCTGTCTCGGTCACTCCACAAGAGAGTGACCGTGGTTATCGGTCCTCGAGTTCTCCTCTGTTCTTCCTTTTTGAATCTTGGTCCAAGTCTCTGAGTTGAGAATGTCCTGTCTCGGTCACTCCACAAGAGAGTGACCGTGGTTATCGGTCCTCGAGTTCTCCTTGAGTTCTCCTTCTTTTTCTGAGTTAGTGTGTCTATTTATACAGTATCTTGGCTATGTCAGATGCCGACGCCATAAAGAATATAATAAGACAATACTTTGATTTACCGACATTAGAAAAGATTACAAAAGTAGAAATTATCACATGCCCGTGCGTGGCTTGCTACAATTCTTTGTTTCAAACCCACACCATGAATAAATTAAAATGATAACAACGGCTCAATATTACGATTGGTTGAAACACAATAGAACATGGTGGTAGTACGCAGAATACCTCCATGAGAAAAATAAGTTACTGGGTAATTCTTTTAAATGTGTAAATGAGCGAGATCATGTTGTCGATACTGTGCTGGTATTTCGTGGCGCCAGCATTGTTAGAGTCCAAACAAAGAAACGTCAGCTTGATCACTCGCGTCCCAGAACGCTAATGTATTGTGAGCGTGAAATTTTACTAGTCTGTGCGCCAATTTGGAAGATTATGACAAAGGGATGACGGCCATTTTGAACTTCAAATATCGGGAAATATTGGATGATTTGCTTCTCTAGTGCCAGACTTTGCACGGTAAACCCAGATTTTCATGTTTGATTTTGACTTATACGATTTTAACTCCGCCACCACAGCTGTCACAAAACCAAAACTAAAACAAATCCCGTGCTCGATCGTCGTACGGCAAGGAGATGGGCCGCCATTTTGTTTCTTTACACTGAGAGTTGCCATATCAACAGGTGTCGCGCGCGCGACATCGCTGTCACGCAACGCGCTCGCTACCTGTTCGGAGGTAGACCATGCCGTGCGAATGGCAGAATGTTTGCTAGAGCTTTTCTAAAAAATTGCAAGAACTTTAACAGAAAAACCATGGGAAAACATTGCAAGACTCAACATATTATTTCCGTATTTAGCAACCCGAAATATCCGTGTTCCTCAAAGCCCTTCAAATTTTACGTCGGCGACATCGCTTCGCAGGCGGAGAGCGGCAGCCATTTTGTTTGTTTCCGTTGTTTACAATCAAACTGCAAATGTAGTTCGGGAATACTCTAAAACCGATTATGTATATCGTGCATATCTCGACGTTTACCGCGAAATAACGCGGCTGATATTTTACTGTAAACGTCACCAGGATGAGGCGACACGGGTATGGGTATAAAAATTAACAGGCGAGGCTTGCCGAGCCCGTGAATTTGGCGTTCCTCTCGCCCGCGCCCATAAATAAACGTTAATGGTCAGCGGGAAGTCCGTTATTTCCATTATATTATCAACGAACCCCAAAAGCCGTCAAAATTTACGAAAATTTCCCTCGCGAACAACTACGGGGTCGAGGAACTTGTCAGTGAGTAGTGCGCGGGTTGTAAAAAATTTGCAAATCCTGACATTATTTCATAAAAAGTGTCTTAACTTGGCCCACAAGAGTTCCATTTTATTTTGTGATTAATTATGATCTTTGTACAAATTGCAATTATGTTTTAGCTGAACAGTAACGATCTTAACGATATTATTCATATTCACGGGTAAATAAACAAACCATTATTACGTGTTTGTGGTCGTTCACATGATTCAGCTTGACCAATTCTTAAAATGCGACGGACGGGGCATAGAATACCTTATACATGGCTTGTCAGTGTACGCGTAAAAGATAGCGTACATCTCAAGTGAAGAAGCCCCAATCACAATTATGCATAAAAGTGAAGACAGTTTTCACTGGCTTATTTTTGTGAAAATCAAAAATTTTATTTTTCTCCCAGAGTTAACGCAGGGAGGGCGGCCATTTTGAATTTCAAATGCCGGTAAAAGATTGGGTCATTATAATTTCTTTCCCTTGTACCAAGGTTGAAGACAACCCATGCGTGCTACCTACATTTCACCACAAATATAAGTTTCACTATAATAGTAACATGTTCTCGTCTTTTTCGTTCATTAGATAATTTGGCCTAAGCAAGGTGCAAACATTCGAATTTGGTCCCTGTTGAGCCGCAAGAATGATGGATTCTGGCAAGTTAAGGGGAAAATTGCAAAGGACGTGTTCTCAGTTGATGGCACAGGAACTTACGATAGCAACAGTAAGTAGCCCAGTTAAATGGCATAGGTTGGAACTCAGATCTTCTGCGCGATAGGAATACGACCCCTATTAGCATTCTGTGGCACTGATGATTTCATTTCACTTTTGAATGAGAAATTTCGATGTCAGGTACGCGATTTTTCATGTGATGTAACACGTGACGACAAGACAGGACGCTACGATGGATACAAATAGGAGAAGATTGTCGGTCAAAAGTCAAGATCATTCTCGCGAACCAGAACATGATTTCGGCTCCGCGGACGCACGCAAAAATTTAGGGAACACATGCAGAGCTGTTGCCCAGTGTCGTTTACGACGAATGAACATGAGTGGCCGAGTGCAGAGGTTGTCGCGAGTCACTTGGGTTTTGCAAATGTTCAGCATTTTTGTGCCGTAGACTAATCTTGTCCCATCTTATCAGTCATAATCTTGTGATGTGAAACAGCCATCAAGTTGTATTCTATGTCGTACACTTGAGAACCAATCGTATTGTAGAAAATCGGTGTTAACCGGTTCTAACCGTGTTGTCGCCGCTTCTCACTATTGGGAGCCCATTTCCGCATGTACAAGCAACACTTGCAATCAAAATAAACGTCTTGCAGCCACATGGTCCAAAAAGTACGTAAAAGCAAGTACAAAGCAACATATGTGAGAGGAGATGGAAGCCCTCAATTGTAGCACCTCCTCTTCCGAGTTCTCCTGCCGGGCGATGCAGGGTTAGGGACTGTATGCAAATTACCGGGGGCGGGGGGGGGCTGGGTGGATTGGGGTGGGTCTCAAATTTTCATTCCCATGTTTAGGAGAGGGTCATGCTTTCTTTCAAAATATATTTAGCGGGAGATCTAAAATTTGTCAGCAGAGAATATTTCCAAAAAGATCCCATATGATTGGGTACTGGAAATGTCATATTGTGACTACTTAAGTGTCGCACTGAGGTCAGTTCTCTGCAATAATACACTTACAAATTATCGCAGTAAAACTCCATAAAACGACGTACACTGATCTTTATTTACAACTCTTCTGCCGTGATCCAGATATGTTGTGCTTGAATTTTCTTAGACTCTGGCATACAAGTGTGTCATATACTGTTAGTATATATTGGGTCTCAGAGTGAGAAATTTCGCAAACAAACTGATATCTATGAGTGAGACTTAATCATTGAAAGTCAAGTGAATTTCTTGGTGTAATATTGACAGCAAAGTAAATCTAAAAGAGAGCACTCACAGGAACCTTCAAGCAAAGTTTACGACACAAGTTGTATTTGAGTATATTGTTTACAAAAATTGAAATGGGAAAAAATGCTTCAAAACTGCAAGTCAAATTTCTTGTACACATATGCACTTGAAACTATCCTATGATAATCAGTACATTTTTACTTCTCCTTCATCCCTAATAAATATGTGGCAATATAATAATTTGGGGGACTTGAAAAAAAAATGATCATATAGAAAGGGGACTTGACATTTTTCAGGGTATTGAGGGGGATCTGAAAAAAATAAGATTTCAATCGCGATTTCTCCAGCTTTGGTGACGTGCTACATCAAACCTCGCCCGATAGTAATATGGTAAAAATGTGGTTTCCGGGTAGTCATGTTGGAAAAAGTTAGAAACAAGTAGTATTCAGCTGAACTTTGTCGGGATCTTTGGTCATAATAAGTGCCTAAAAACAAGATATCGATGAGAGTTGGCAAATTTTAGAATGGATGCGAAACAGTCCAAAAATGGTGAGCAACTATCTGTTTGCACACGGATTCGGTTGCTAGTGTATGGAATCTACCGTAGCTGTGCTGCCAGCGTAAAAAGTAGTCGAAAATCAGCACATAAAAGACAGAAAACCTTATAGAATAGCAGTGTCACGGCTATTGACCCACAGCTACTTTAGAGTTACAGGTAGTGTACCTTTTGCTTATAAAATATTTCCTAAACTGTCACATTCTGACCAGGTATCTTCAGATTCTACGCTTTCAACGACCCGACGATCATTGATCCCGAATGTGAGTGGTTTGTAGAGGTGCCTGACGACAGTACTTTAGCCTGGATTGGAATACCTGGCAACAGAATAGGCAAGGATGCAGACAGCAATAAAATTTACATGCTGCAGTGGACGGAAGATGGTGGTATTCAAGCGAAGGTAGGAGTTTTGACGAAATGATCATAAGACAGGGAAATACGTATTTGCGGAATCAATGTATTGTCATTCGCATTCAATTATATATAGCATTTTTATGCACGCATTTTCATATCATGAAAAGTTGTGTACAATTGCATGGATTGGTGGATGGATTGAGGACGGACGGATGAACGGATGGGCGGATAGATGGATGGATGGATGGATGGATGGATGGATGAACGCATGCGTATATGTACGCAGGCGTGCATGCATGCTGCATGCATGCATTCATGGATCTCGACGACCTGTCGCCGGCGATACCCCGATTGGGGAAAGTGAATGGGAATACACAGAGGAGAATCTGGGTATCGATAGTGTTATCTCTCCCTGTCTTGAGTTCATTTCATTGATATATAAGATCATTTGTCATTTGAATATTTGAATTTCTGTCTATATACTTTCCAGGGTTTTAAAGCTCCAGACGAATATTGGGAACGACCCGACATCCCCGACAAAGAAGAGCGGAAACAAGCAACATTCTTGGTCTCGTTCAATTCATGTACAAACTACTACAACCTTCAGTGCTCGTCCTCAGAGGACCCCTTTGACCCGAGCGGAAAATTCATCAGGACTGTAGCAAGTGGAAATATCACGACCATTAGCGTCAATCCGGACATCAATCAGATTTCTTATGATCCGGGGTTGCAGTATTATCTGCCAAGTGTAGATGACTCCGAGTTGTAGCCCGACGGCTATCTTTAGGTCAAACATTTTATACATTGGGCCTTCTCTCTTTCTGTGTAAAAACCAGTGAGACAGTTTTACATACCAAAAAGACTAGTGAGGATTTTCAAAAAGTTCTATGGTAGATATGATGACATTGCGGTCAAATACGACACCTCGGTCACTCAAATGATTAGCGACACAATTCCCAACTTTGAATTATTACAGCGATTCATGAACTTTATCATTTCATATAAGTTAGACAATTTGTAGACAATTTGTATCCTGACGGGTGTAGCATGCTAGCGAGGTATGCTTACCCATTCCGGACACCTGGTACCTCCACTAACTATCAGTGGTTCAGGATGGCCCTTCTTAACTTTGTAAATCACAAACGTCCCGGGAACTTGGTAATGTATCACCTTAATTGGAAATGATTATTTATTGGACCAGTTTCTTGTCATATTAATGATATGGACTATCGAAAGCTGCTATGGCTATTGCTAGTCGCTTGACCAGTGAAGCTAATCCTTTGGCCGGGTCGAATAGAGCTAATCTGATCTTTGTTTGGCATCCAGCCAGCAGGGGAAAGTAATGACTGTTGGTAATTGCCCTTTCGCTGCGATTTGAAAATGTTCATCAACCTATGTGACATGGCTTAGCCTATACATTATCATTATATGCATGTACTTGGATAATACACAAAGTATAGTTAATAGTTGAATCAAATCATTTTACTCCATGGTGGACATTTATGGGGATAAATTATTTTACCAATAAGCTATGCGACTGTGGAAGAACACCACTACCTTATCGCATAATCTGTGGGGTACGTAAGTTGTTTTCATGATTGTGTAACTCGGTAATATTCTGCAGTTTTGTGTTAACGAGCGAGTGAAAGTAACTTCTGTACCCCACAGACCTCATGCTGAGGTCATGGTGTTCTGTTATTATTGTATATGTTCCCTTTTATGAAAATTAGATGGAATAGGAAGTTTTTTTGCATGAAAATATGTTGTCAATAGAGAGTACGTTTGCTCATTTGCATAAAATGCATGTCAATACCATATATTTTGCTGGCAGCAAAGACGTAAACTGGAGTACATATTCAACAAGTTGTTTCAGCACAGTTTATCGTTTTTATTGTATTTTGATTATTAAAGCTTAACAGAGTAAGTATATCACCAAAACACTTGGATTGTATGTGACAGGTTACTGTGTGCATTATTTCAATAAAATTGCATATTTGCATCATTTGGATATTATGTTGTTTCATAAGTTGACATTTGGCCACTATTTGATAAAAACAAAAGATCTTAAGGTGGAGCTGCACGTTGCCAACACAGTCTTCTTCCAAAGGAATATTTCTCATCTTAGATACCATGGGACCCCCCGCTTATACTAATATTTTCAAAAAGCAGAGAATCAAAAGTTTAGTATGGTACCAATAGTTTACTGGAAGGATGAAGGGTGTATATTTGGGTAAAAAACTTCAATTTTGATAATAATGAAAAAAATTAATATGAGTCAAAAACTTGACACTATTTTCTTAAGTATAATATTTCACTTGAAAGAAGGGTATATGTAGAAAAAAACGACAACTTTATATTGCATTATTTATCCTCATTGTAAAGTGGCATGGGTTGAAAAAACTCACACTCAAAAAAGTGATTGAAAACTTGAGTAGCAAAATTAAAATGCCTCTTATTCAAAATGTAAGAATTTTATTTTCAAAAAATGGTCGTTTTGTTATAGTAGCATTAAAGAACATAATGTGAAAATGTAAGAAAATTTGACAGAAATCTTGAAATTGAGAAAAAAGAGAAGCCAGGAGTATAAGTATAATATTTCACTTGAAAGAAGGGTATATGTAGAAAAAACAACTATTTTATTGTGCATCATCTATCGTCATTCTAAAGTGGCATGGGTTGAAAAACTGACACTCAAAAGAAAGATTGAAAACATGAGTAGCAAAACTAAAATGCCTCTTTATATAAAATGTTAGAATTTTATTGTAAAAAAATGGTCGTTTTGTTATATAGCATTAAAGAACATAATGTGAAAATTTAAGAAAGTTTGACACGGTCAGAGTGGAGTTCAATTCTTCAGAAATCTTGAAATTGAGAAAAAAGAGAAGCCAGGAATAGGGTGATTTGCATACATTTGCATAAAGTAACACTTCTTTATCAAGCAAGTTACGACTGCTTGACAACCTAAAAGGTGAACCTAACCAATATTTAATCTTTGGTTAACAAATTAATTAAAATTGAATAAATATTTGCAAAAAAGTGAGTTTTAAGCAAAATACGCTGTGTTTCGTCCAGCGCCCCCTTAATTGTGATTCATGCCTGATTTACTATATCTGATATTCCTTTTTGGCACTACAGAATTTTGTTTGAACAGATAACCCGTAAGTCTAATGTTCTGTTTAGGAAACGTTAATCTGCAGTACATGATTTTTTTATTTGCACACATCCTTACGAAAGCGTAAAAGCCCATCCATCAGGACCAATATTTTCATAAAATTATTGCACAAATGTTAGTTATACGAGACCACAATATTGTCATAAATACCATACCATGCGGGCGCGACACATTGTCATGGTACATACCAGTACACCACCCTGTCGACACTGTATTTATACAACAACGAGTTAGAAATTGTGTCTTGCTAAGTATATAAGAAATTGATGTAATTATGCGACGACTGTACTCGAAAAAATCTTACCAAGTAAAGAACATTACAGAATTAATTTATGTGCAATACGGTACGGCATGCCCTGCGTTGACTTTGATGATGATGCAGGGTCCTCATTGAACACAGAAATCGGGGGTCATCGTGCACGATGACCCCTGATTTTTAGTTTTCATTGAGGAAAGTTTGAGAAAACGTTTGGGTCTTTCTCTTTCTGGCACATACTACCTTAAAGCCGGAATAGATATCACCATAATGCCATCGTACTGTAACCAGCCGTGGAACTCGCCATTGGTTTCAACAGTATGAAATGCTATGAGATTATAAACTTGAAACTCGTGACATTTACTAGTAGTCTAGCCCTCTGACTTCCATATATTTCCAGAATAATGAATGATATGTCTTATTTTACACAGCGTATATGTAAGATATCTCTTAATTCCTCATTCAGTGACTTATTTGCATTTCTCAGTGTGTGTTGCCTTTTCGGGACTCGATTATGAGCTAAGGGATTTCACCAACATTATGACTGTATACAAATGCCGTAAGTATGATCGAATCCTTTATTCTTTTGAAAAGAAAGACTTGCGAAAATGTTTTGTTGTCATCAGCGTAGCAACCCATATTGTAATCTGAGCCTGGGGATTTAATATTTCCCAGTCTGATAAATGTTTGTGAGAATGGCTCTAATTTACCAGCAGACGATACAGAATGCACAACATACAGAAAACATCCACAATAATGCTCAGAGAGGTTTAAAATTAAACAATTGCTATACACCACACGGAGTTTGTTGGATTAACGTTTTTTGAAAGTGGACTTAAGGTGACATCAATAAAGATATGTGCAAAAGGACTGGAAAAATCTAACCTTCATTTGGTAGAAAAATGAGCAGTTTCTGAAGATAAAGTTACCACGAGCATACAACAAACACAATGTCTTTTCATATTATCATCGTCATATAAAGCACCAATATATTAGTATTTATTAACAAACGAAAACGTCCTGCCATTAAGAGAGATTTCAAGCAACTTTAACAGTTTAAAATTTCTCGGCTTTACATCATAACAACCCTTTTTTCCAATTATAAATGATGTCATGTTAACACCACAGACCGTACACATAAAGATGAGGTATTGTAAGCCTTGGGGGACTGAAGATAATTAAATTATGAAAATCGAATGTTCAAAATTTTACGTCTGAACGTGCAACCTATGTTAACGCTGACAAACGAGAACCTAGCTCATCGATATAAACATTCCACAAAAGTGTTCAGAGAATGCCTCCTTGACAGACATCATTCTTCACTGTAAAGGAAGCTGAAACTGCGAACCCTCTTTCCATTCATACTATAGCTGAGATCTGCTCCGATTGAAAAGACAATCAAACTTACAAACATTGAGGGAACGCCTCTTAATGAAAGCTGCTTTTAAAAGTGCCAAATGGTTCACACGGTCAATATCTTGGAAGCATCCATGAAATACAAAAACATAAAGCCCTTAATGAGACTTATAAAATCGTTTAGCTTCCTTCTTCAGCAGGTAAATACTTTAATTTGTTTGCTTACCTTTCGAGCCAAACTGTTATCTTATAAGGCTGAACAAGTTTCCGTGAAACACTTTTTCAGACGACAATGCTGAAGGTCTACAGTTACTTTATCATCAGCATCACCGAATTTGTTTTTAATGATGGGATGTATGTATCGATGTATTGATGTATCGATGTATGTATGTATGTATGTATGTATGTATGTATGTATGTATGTATGTATGTATGTATGGATGTGTGTATGGATGGATGGATGTGTGTATGTATGGATGTATGTATGTATGTATCGATGTATGTTTGTTTATATATATATATATATATATATATATATATATATATATATATATATATATATATATATATATATATATATATATACATACAGGGAGACCCAGAGAGAGCGACAGTTTTTCTTAATTATAGAGAGTGCTGATGTAGAGATTTTCTCAATTTCAAACGGTTAAGCGAAGAGTGGTGATAAGTTATGTACCTTGCTTCAGAATCGTGTCATGGATTCACACTTTGAAGAAGTAAACTTCCACGACGATTGCTCGAAAAGACATATCATTGTAGAACTGTTTCTTTCCTTTCTTGGCATGCAGTAGTAATCACAAAGTGCTAGAAAATGATCGTACGAAGTCCTCCTGGTCCACAATTGAAAGTAACCGTGTTTTGTTGGAATTATGGCCACAAGGCGTTGTCTCATCCTAAAGCGTACCCTTTTGTCCGAGACTCACGCATGCATAATAAGCTTACGCTAAAGGTGGGCATTGTTCAGGGATTAGTCACTCATTCATTTCGGAGGCAAACGACGGATTCGTCTATGATGTAATTTTAGCTCTGATTCAGCAAATACTGTTCTTTAACTTTGGCGTACACAGTTCTAATTTCTCATGATCCGTATATAAGCTAAACTTCGAGTCCGCGTTGCGGTGAGGAAGAGCTCAATTATCATGGCCGGACCGGCACATTTGTCTAAAACTCAATTATGGTTTTAAAATTGACTACCTCAGAATACGTTAAACATTTCCGAACCATGCTATTGCTAGGATGAATTTTGAGCACTTTTTCAATCAATATTTGTGATCCTCGACGGTGTCTGTCACAGCCATGTCGCAATCAGCGGTCACATCCTTGGCAGTACATTCCGTGCACACAAGCACACACACCCACACATACACACACACCTACACACACAGATATAAATATATATATATATATATATATATATATATATATATATATATATATATATATATATATATATATATATATATATATATATATATATATATCCTCAAAGAATGAGAATATTTAGAGAATCACTTTCATTTCTCATTATCGTTTTGTACACTGAAAAGCGTTCTAACTGCATGCTGTGTAACATTTTGAAAAAATTAAGAATTTACCCCTTTGCGTTTTGTGGACGAATATGACCCCTCTTTACCGTTGTCTAATACAGCCACCCCCTCCACTAGCATTTTATGGATTTTCCCACCCTTTCCTAGCGATTACCCCAGCCATTCTCGAAATTAAGGTTTTGTTCAAATGAGGGATTCTGTTCTTATTCAAACGGAATCGAACTGTTTGACATTTTGCTTTTAAGTGGCGTTTAGGCCAAGACGTCCACATTGCATAGGTTTTAAAACGTTTACGATACAGTTAAAGCTGCACCATCTATCAGTATGACCAAATGGGGTAATTTCAGAGTCTTGTCCCACATGGCAAAGCTGTGTTTAAGTATGCAGTGTTCAACCGTAGACAGCCTTCAGCTCCACTATTATAGCTTAACTTCTTTTGTCAAAAATAACCTTGGAGCTTAGACACAATGCACCATGTTCACAGTGCTAGTACCTTTAATTTTACAACCTACTATCGTATGGAGGAGAAACGAGACGAGGTACTTGTTTCGTTATCCTAGACTTGATTAAAAAGACGGTGATTTTTTTTAATGGAGTCATTTCAAAGGAACGTAACTGCACCGTCCAGCATGCTATGATCATCGTGAGAACCACACCCATTCCTTCTGGATTTTTCGATGAGACAAGAATTTTACTTCCCGATGAAAAACAAAATTATAGCGGTTCCTTACGATTTTTATATCGCGATGGTTCCTCCTAACCTCACCTCGGAGTACCCGAAGACAATTTGTTTTATGATTCGAAAGGCCAGACAATGACTGACTGGCGGTACGTTGGCGGACTGCTATATATCAGTGTGAGGTGTTGGTGATGACGTGTACCCTCTTCACATTATATGATTGGTCCGTTGTCTACGCTTGACCTAGTTACGGCGACTCTTAATGCGGTCGCGTCGAGTGAAAGTATGGCCTTGTTGACATACTGTTTCGTCGCGTCGTGTCTAGACATCAAGCGATGGATAAGAAGTGGCCCTGCAATGATCCCTCAATGGAAAAGAAAAGAAAAACCTTTAGATTTTTTAGTAGTATTACAACCATTTCGCAGTCAGTATGCAAGAAAAGCAATGACACAGTTAATTGCCTACAAAAATATACCTATTTGCATCACCTCAATAGTGAGGTGACAAAAGGCATTGGCACGTGCACGGGCCTAAGTTGTGATGTCATGCAGGACAGCAGGAGATGTCTCAGATGTCTCGCGTACTTTCCAAATCGTCATTCCGGTGTTACCCCAAATGTTAATAAAATGCGACATGCTTAAGCCTGGGAGTCAAAAATTTGACACTTTCAGTGAACTGCACAGCACACAAGCAACGTGGGGACATAACGACTGTTAGAAGGTAGGAACACTGATCCGTATGCTGTTCTAACATCTATGGTTCAACAAACACATGTTTATATAATACACTTTACCATTTCAATGCGGTATGCCCGATACACGGAAGCATATCTTTGCTTGCATTTCATATTCATTTTACCCAGATTGAGAACGAGGCGGCAACAGCAGTGACTTGAGATTGTATTTCCATTATGTGTTGTCATGATAAACCTGTTACTATCTATTCTGCTTTAAA
Organism: Ptychodera flava; assembly: GCF_041260155.1. NCBI lineage: Eukaryota > Metazoa > Hemichordata > Enteropneusta > Ptychoderidae > Ptychodera > Ptychodera flava. The sequence continues at coordinate 28,605,739 of NC_091946.1, forward strand.
CGTCTTTAAATACTAGTCCAAGGTCATAGTCATGTACAGTTTGTGTTGACAAGTTGAACATATTGACGTGATATGGAGAATAGAACAAGAAAATGCTTTTTTATATAAGAGAGTACACAAATAGTCACAGCCGATCAAGTAGCCCTATGTGTATGTGGCGATTACTCGATTGTTGGCTGCGCTGCCTCCGTACTCTGCAATACACACTCATGGATCAATATGATATCAGAGGAGACTGTGGTCCCTATTTGGAGCGCGGCGAATATACAAACACACTACCAGAAATAGGACTCGAGAGTCGGGGGATCCATTTTGGCGCCAACTTGCCAGCAAACGTTAAATCAACTCTCAAAGACACCCGACTTCGTCAGCATTGCCAAGACCATGGAGGTGATGGAAGCCAGACAATGAAACAGATGAGCATCGACTTTGACTTGACATAACACAATTCAAAGGATTTGCCTCGATTATTTTGCTTTCCCTTTCTTCTGCCGCTCTCTCTCTTTTCATACCATTTTTTTCGAAAACCAAATAGTGAGTAAGGAGGCGACCAAACCAATAGCCGAGTACTCGCACTGTAAACGTAGGGCTACGTACCGAAATGGATCAAGCGGCCAACTGAATATTAGAGGGCCGAAGCGTCGAAGACTGTTTAATTTGCCCTCACCCCACCACATCTGTTATATGGATTGTGTACTAGTATTTAATCCAGTCGGGTGATATCGGCAGTTTCTGCTGATGTGTAGTTTCATGATAAAACTCTTTAAAGTTTACCATCTGACAAATTTTGCAGCGTATTGAGTCGCCTTGGGCATGTAAGTCGGTGTGTATCACACGTGAGCGCACACATAGTCGCATTTAAAGTACGTTTATCATACAGACAGTGGCGCGGTCATCCTCCGCTTCACTGTCTATAGTTAGGGTTTATTTGAAAGTTAATTTCAGTTCCGTCATTTCTTTCACCGATTCCTATCCAACTTGAAGACCATGGCGTATGCATCTTCAGGACAGATCGCCGGCACTCAAATCTATCCAAGTCTCTTTGAGCCAATTAAGCCTGTAAGTGAATTTCGTTGCATATGTCAATACGCAGCTTTTCGTGAAGATTTTGATCCAACAGCTAAGGTCACACTGTCTTGATTTTTCCTGTCGAGAAAGATAAAGATAAATTTTCGGCAGTCATAAAAGTAGGTGAATGTTTTAACATGATTCCAGCAAAGGATTGCAAAATTTTGAGGGTCAAAATGCCCTCTCACGCCGATGCCATACAGTGTGTTTAATTATGTACGGGCCCTAAATCATTTCTTTTCGTTTTCTAGCAATTACCAAACGAAGAAGAGCGGGGAGAGGTTGCTTTACCATCAGCACCTTTAGTTGTAAGTTATAGAACCTACATTTCGATCAGTGTAATACTGGTCCACTTATTTATAGGTCAAAAATTCATTCCTCATATATGAGAGAGAGAGAGAGAGAGAGAGAGAGAGAGAGAGAGAGAGAGAGAGAGAGAGAGAGAGAGAGATTGCCTCTTCTCTAACTCGTCTTCATTTCTGATGTTGCCTGAATCTCCCAATTAGTACACAGTCATTTTGTCTTTACATTGAGTATATATTTCTTGTTATGTCTTGTATGTATCTGTATGTTACTGTGTATGCCTGGCTATATTCATGTTTTCCTTCGGTTTTCTTTCCCAACAGCGATCGCTCATACTGTGGCCCAACAATGGTGATAACATTCGTATCCACTCCATGCTCAGTAAGCAGCGAGACGGATTTCTGCGGGTTAAGAACGAAGCCGTCAGTTTTTTCGACCAGGGCTCTTTGGTGGTGGACGCTAGGGGACGGCTCGAAAAACTCAACAGTAAGCAAGTTCGTTCACCTTTGCACCGGAGCCGCCGAGACACGTGACACGCTGATCGTGTGAAAGGAAACCATGTAAACATTTATTCCACGAAAAGCGTACTTTTACATTCATCATAACTATGCTTCGCTAAATTCTGTTTTAATATGATGAAGGCAAAAAGAGAATGGACGTATGGTATCAATTGGCTATGATGAAGGAAAAGTCATGTTCGTTTTTAGCAACCCGACTCCTTCACATCCGCCGCAAGTTATGTTTTTCGTCCGTAAACAAATTATTCGATACTTTAGGAAATAAATGAAAATCACGCATGGCGCACAACGCAGTAACAGAAAAAAATGATTTCACTCACGTCAGTATAAACTCACCTTTTGAAAGAAAATAGAGAGTTAAAGTGCTCAAAATAAACAATTAATAAAGCATCTTTTACAAAGAGTTCTTCCTCCCATTTTTTTTAAATCGGCGTGAGTTATATTAAACATTTGATTGATTGACTTCCTTGTTTTTCTGTAGTTTGATTTTTGTTCGTAGTACTTTTTTAAGGTAGTTTGCGCCTCGAAAATGGAGATTTAAACATGTGCTCAAAGTTTTCTCAAGCAAACTTTAAACCACTCTTTTACGGAATCAAGAATGAAAAACTGAGGTCAAATTTTGGCACTAGAGAAACAATTTACCTGACTTTTACTTTAGGCCTATGAAATCAAAATGGCTGCCCTCCCTGTGTTAACTTTATAGGGGTGGATAAATTTCAGATTTTCACAAAGTTAAGTAGGTGAGAACTTTATTTTCGCCTTAAGCTTTAAAATGAGCTCCCACAAGTGGTAGAACGGAAAATATTTTAAAAGTTTTAGAGCCCGAATATCTGTCCCAGAGGTACATCATACCTAATACGAGCACAGACAAATATAGAAACAGACTAGCAACGCGGCATGCCTTTTGTTCCATGGTCGTCTCGGTAGACTATTGCCTTTTCATATTAAAATGAGCTTCAAAGGTGTTAAACTTTTAGAGACTTTGTTTGTGGTTGATAATTGCACGAGATTATGCGAAAAATACGATGAGATGGCATCGTGCTGCCAGTCGCGTAGCAACCATAGTTACTTTGTGAGCTCTCAGGGTAGAAACACTGCTTCACGCCAATCAAAACATAACCTGCCAGCAGTTTCATAAACATGTCCTTCCTCGACAAACGTGTAAAAGACGGTATGACTGACCGTAAACCATTGAGTAAAACCAGACAGTATCGATAAAAGACTTTCAAATTTGGTTCAAACACACTCATTATATATTCATAAAAATATGAGAGGAATTTTTAAAACGATAGAACTCACTTTCCTGAAGCTCAAAACACTCCCGTTTTCGCCAGCACGCCAATTCCGCTCAGCACCACACGACAACAACAACAACACAAACTTTGCCGAACATACTTTCGCTTAACAATTGGCGAAAATCCGAAAATTACCGAAGGATGCATGGTCGGCACTCTTCGGAAAAGAGAGGCGAGAGCAACCTGAGGCGAGGCGAACATAGGATGGGTTACGTAACCGCTTCACGCCTTAAACAATACCCGTTGCTAGTCTGTTTCTATTTTTGTCTGTGATACGAGTAACGAACAGACTCTACAGGGGACCATACATTAGATAAAAGAGTCCATAACAAAAGTTGACATCACAAGACCTGGTATTTCGTTTGACGAAACAAAAGGAAACATAAATTGCTTTTCTTGTTTCTCACACAGCTCTGTTCAGATTTTACACGACCAGGGAAAGATCACAGCTCCAGAATCAAGACGAAGTACATGTATGGTTGGGCATACCAGGAGAACGTATCGGCAAAAGTAGACACGATGTGTACATGCTGAAAACTTATCAACAGGGGAACAACAAAATCATCGTCGCAAAGGTAATACATGAGCAAAATCACGTCGAAATATTGTCTTTTACAATAGTTTATGGAATTTAACCAAGTTTTTGACAAAAGTATAGAAGAAAGATTAAGCTGCATTCACAAACAAGGCTCCGGAGGGGGCGGGAAAATTGACGGGGGTTTGAAAATATCAAGGTTCGGTTTTGGGGGCATTCTTTATGTGACCGCAAGTTTTGTTTGGGAAAATATTTAATAATTTATCCCTAGACTACCATGAGAAGTGAATCAATATTTTTTGGTGAAATTCCGATATCATATTTGTTGTCCACATCTTCACTTCCAAACACCCCATTCTAATCAACTACATTTGTATAAATTGCCAAACACTAATAAAAGCACAGATTTAGCTAGTTTAGTGTTGTAAAAAAATATTCATAGTTATTTCATAGACTGCCATGTATTGCGAATCAAAATTTTTGATGAAACGTATCTACATGTAAATTTGTAACCACCCCGTTCTAATCAAGTACATTTTAATCAATTATCAAAGTCTATAAATGCACAGATATTGCTAGTATTATATTGGAAAAAATTGTTCATAGTTATGTATAGACTACCATCTGTAGTGAATCAACATTTATCATGAAATCCGAAAATCAAATTTCTTGCACACACATGCACTTTTACCCCCACCCCAATCACAGTACATTTACATATTTTGTATCGAATATAATCATATGAATGTACAGATATAGTTTGTTTTTAGGCGAAAAGTATTAATAGTTTGCCCAATAGACTCCCGTGTATGAAGATTTGATATTTTGGACGAAACACTATATCACCAAATCTTACCTTCTAATAGTTGCGCAAAAAGTGGTGACCCTCCCTCAAAGGAATGCGTAAAATGTCGTGACCTTTCAAAAATGCTTGCCCCCCCCCAAAAAAAAACACTGGCCTTCCCCTTGTAATTTCTGTCCAGTCCCCCAGAGGGGGGATTCCAAAATTATAGAGTGTGAGAAGGGGGCACTTGAATGCACTTTGAGTTTATTAGGGGGGATTTGGAAAAATCAGACAACATTTTTGGACTCTCCCCCCCCCCCCTCAGAGGTGTGTGTGAATGCAGCCTTACAGCCAAGAAAGCGACATTTACTACTGAGAGCTTGCCATGGCGTTTTCAACGTACTTTTACGTAATCTGTCATTCGCCAACACCCCGGGGGGGGGGGTAACTCCCATAGATGGCTATACGGGGAGGGTCCGCGCGAAAGGGGTCGTTTTTTTGCGCTGTTTGGTATCAGAAAGGGTATACTTTTCACGAGGTGTTGGTTTGAGAAAGGGTCGGGTTTTAAACACAAACTGACATTTGTTAAAAAATCATACTGTCAACACTGGAAACCCATGTATCTACATCCCAGATCTACCATCAATATTTCCGATCTGTCGGTTTGACTGTTGGTACCCCTGGTACGCAAGGCGAGTGAGTCGTATCTGTATACGTATGGTATTGGAAACGCAGCTATCTGTTGGCAGGGTAGCGTGAGTTGCTATGCGGGTCAAAGGTCAACCCCGCCACTCACATAGCAACTCACGCTACCCCGCCAAGAGATAGCTGCGTTTCCACAACTAGGTATCAGAAAGGGTGGGTTTTTTTGCTCAAAACTGGTATCACAACAGTTTGGGTTTCCATGTTCGTGCGGAGCCCCTCCGTACTATTAGCCATGGAGTTACCCACCCGGGGCCAACACTCTTGGCTAAAATTATCCGAGCTGTGGGTCTCGCAACTCGGCTTTGAGCTATAAGCCCCAGGTCAACATACTCTGGCGAGATGCATATTTAGACACAATGGACAGTCAGAAACGAATGGCTTTAATCTGCCTTTGTTCGTGCCAATCAGAGATTTTCATGAGTCGTTTGAAAACAACAATAACCTTATTTCACAACACCATTACAGAGGCTATGCTTCGCTTCCTTGACCAGTTCAGAGGCTTGTTGTATTCTCTGTTGGGTCGGCCAGTGGTAGGGGGAGGGGGGGGGGTTCAAAATGTAAGCCCAAAGGTTGCCATCGGTGTCGCATTCACACAAAGATTCAAACGAATGGAAAATAAATTTGAAGGGGAAACGCGTGCCTTTGATACCAACTCGAAAAAAATAGTTAAAATTATAAGTTTAATGATAATTGTATGCCTGAATTCTGGTAGTCCACCTCTTATGGAGCATCTATGCCAGATACGACAACACATGACTTTGTTCTCAAGTGCGACAGTCTTTCACCAGTTACGCTTTATTTTAGGCAAAAGACGTTATTCCGTCCTGTAGGCAGTAGATCTTATTCTTTCCATTTTCCTTTTTACACTGGGTAGGCTTTCAAAAAAAGTCCGGATGGCGATATCTTCCCACCAAACAACGTCTCCGCCAACGATGCGGAATTGCTGAAGTTCAGGATTGACTATGAGGGTAACGGTATCTTTTCAATAAGGGACAGCGAGGTGTGGAACCACCTGGACCAGAACCAACAAAGGTATCACTACCTGAGAGTGAATGCAAATGGCGTGATCAGTAGGGTACGAAGGAACCCACGCCTCCACCGACTAGAGTATAACGATCCCGGCATGCTTTTCTATATGATGCATCTTGGGAAGGACGGTGATCTAAGCGATGGAAACTGAGTCCGACATTCGATTGACAGTTAAAGGCACTGTAGCTGTGACTTTTGATGATTGTTAGCTACTTTTATGTTTTGTGTATCAACCCCAAATTCTTGTTCTACTTCCCAAAGCATGTTGAAACACCTATATTTAGATGATCAACAGAGCGGCGTCTATACGTGTACAATACATTGCTATTGTTCACATTAGAATTCTACTACGGATCAGAATTCACACGACAACGATAAAAGTGCAGTCTGCATGTACAGGCAGAGCTGACAAGCTCAATACTGTGTATTTGATATGCTTCGGGAAGCAAAACAAGAAACTTCATTGATACATAAAACAAAAACACACACTGAAAGACTCGCCAATAGTTACAGCCGCTGGTCCTTTGAGGTACATATGTACAATTCAAAAGCGATTGCATTTTCATAACCCTTCAGAAAGTCATGACGTGCCCCGAAAAATTTTCGGAACGCAATTCCTTTCAAAGGCCACCTTAATGTAGTATGCACCTAAAAATACAAAGAATTTCACTTTTGCTTCAAAGTTCCGTTTGAAAATGTTAAATCATTCCCCGTTTAAGTCAAGAATAAAAACATCACAGGCCACCGTGCAAAATATGATACAAAAATAGTGAAACAAAAAACCGATATATTCTAACGACATTTAAAATTGACAATGGCCGCCATCCCTGTGTTAATAAGAAGAAAATTAAAGTTATCTTAACTTTATTTACTCTTTTAGTTTTAAAACGCGCCCTACAAGTGATACACCAAATCACTACTTTGAAAGTTTGCAAGTCCGAATAGCTGTCTCCAAGGCGCACATTGTTTTGCATTTTACCGACAAAATACGCGAAGTAACACTGGGCATGTCATTACTACCAGTAATTTTAGTAAGTTATGTGAGATATTTATTTTGCCAGAACCCGAGACCTACAACTTATGTATTTGCAACTGTTAACTTTTAAAAAAATAATTTATAACTTTTCTATTTATTTTATGTCTAATGTTAGACTGCACAGACATGTGTAGACGCTAAAAGCACACACGCATATAATTTACGGTATTTTTAGATGTACCGAACATTTAATAAAGGAAATTTATTCACATATCTTGATGAAAGCCTATTTATCGTAATTAAAGGTCAATTCAACGGATTCTAAATTGATAGTTGGTGGGCAATCTTGTTGGATTTGAAATAATTTAGACGCGTTTCAGGGTTGGAGAATTACTCCTTACGTTACGGTGACGGAGAAACTCTTAGTTTCATCGCCCCATCCTTTCTTGAAAATGAACGTAGCGTTGACATGGGTTTCTTGTGCCCCTGGTGCTTTCGCGGAGAGTTCGATGGCTCGCAACGGTAAGGGAGCCGTCATAATTTACGGCCGGGGTCCAGAAGAATCAGAGTGGAGTCACTCAAAAAATTGAAAGCAACAAGACGAAGTTGCTCAAAACGTGGAGAGGAAGAAAGGGGGTTTGGCTACTCAATTTTTTGGGGAAATTCACCGAAGCACTTAGTTCAGTTATGAAGTGATATAAATATAATAGAAAAGAATGAAAAACACTATAGATGAAAAACAGTAACATTTTATTAAAAACACGGTACAATTTGATATATGCCACTGTGTTGTGACCAGAGGTGAAAGGAGACATGGGTCATAGAGGAATGCTCTTAGTAGATACCATTATTAATGCACGTGATCTGGGACAAAACTTATCTGTTGTAAATTCACCGTTTATTATCACAGAAACATATTAATTGACTGAAGTTCAAGTACTATTTTGACATTCAATCATACCCATCCAAAGTGACAAAAACAATACTATATGGTTGGATACTGGTTATAGGGTGAGCGTTTATGTCTATATTTTGTTGTTACTTTGAATTTCATTTTGTTGATTTCTCCTTTTTCAACCTTCATGAGGCATTTGATGATAATGTTACAGGGTAAACCAGGATTTGAAAGGTCTGCACTATTGCAGTTGTATCCGTAAATTATACATGTATTGATATTTAACTTTGCCAAGTTTACAAAAGTGGAGAATCAGCCAACATTTCTGTGTTAGAGAGGGGGTACCCATGGCAAATTCATTACGGTTGGCTGGGGGTACTCGAAATTTCGGAGCTGCTTATGTATGTCCTCCACCCCACTCTCAGGACGTAAATAATGACGGCTCCCTAAGGCACGGTCATCTCTCTTTTTTTGTTTGGGGTCATTGTGCGGTAGCGATGGGTGAATTAGCAAGTCGGTATGCAGTTTAAAAAACCGTCGAAAGCTGCAGGCATATCAACTAACCGCCAAAACATGTGACTGCACCGTCCATCGTTTTCAAAAGTGTTGACCCAAGTTAGCTCTGCCAGTTGGCTGAGAACTGATTTTTTTGTCATACAGAGTCATACAAAAAATATCACAGCTATTCACGATCGCTTTCTGTTTGAAAAGTTAAATACATTACCGGTCTGTTATATCTTCCCCACTTAGAAAGAAATGCTACTTTCCTTTTCAGAACATCGTCCTTTTGAGAATTCAATAACAGGAAATACGCTCTGACTCATTATTTCTCAAATGATCAATGTGTCCGCCTTTACGACAAAAGTTGGCAAATATTTTATCCAGAATCCCTTCCGCGATTATTGTGGAGAAATATCCGGATCCGGGTTCTGAACATGTTTAGTTCAAATTTGTTCGGCAACCACGTACTGTGTACCACTGATTGCATTGTCTGATATTGGCAAGGGTCCTGCTAGGGATTGTTGTTACGCTTAGCACGTCTATCGTCTATCTTTACAAAAGAAACCGAAACATGATAGTTTTCACTTCTTTTGTATGCTTATTACGTCGGCCTTCGGGACAAACGTTGGCAAGGATGTTATTTTGGATATCCGGGTGATTGTATAATATCTCTTTCGTCTGACATTGGCATGGGTCCAGTGCAAGGTTTGAGACTTCACAAGACGGCAAAACTTCATAGTTTGGTGGGTTTTATTTGGTACCAAAAAGCCGAAGACAAAAAGAAACACGGATGCGAATTTGGCATATCGTAATTAATATATGCAAATAATTAATAATTTAATTTGGGTATTGTCATCAGGGTTGGGCTTAAATTCTACACTGAAATCATTCACATCACCAAACGGGTCAGACTGCAGTGTAGAGATAGATTTCCTTGAGCCGCAGCGATTTGGCCAAAAGACTCCCTCGGCTACTGGTGAAAAGGGTTTTGACAGTTAAAGGTATACTATCACCTGTTCCAATTTTGCCACAGTTACCATGGAAAGAGAAAATCTAACCAATCACAAATTTTAAGCGGGTGGCCGCTTTTTAAAAACGGCGCCCCCACTAGGGCATTTTGAATACCAACGAACGCCCCTTTGATCATATATGGACACATTTCGATTAAAGGTGACTGTATACCGGGCTGTATACCTTTAAGCCGGTTTTGTCAGATGATCGCCTTGCAGACGTTTAGGTGGAGCTGGCGAAGCAAACCGTTGAGGGCGCATGAGTGTGGATAAGAAAAGCTGTGTGGGTGGTAGACATGGGGTGTGAGAGAGTTTACATTAATGCATATGCAGAGAAATGTACGTGTAAGGCAGATATTCGCAGCCAAATACATAAGTAGGCCCCAAGGGTTGGACCATTTTCATTTAGGGGATGATCTGATAGACTGTCGAGATGGTCTTATTTTCAACATGGTGCACTGTTTTTTTTTCACTGTGAGTAAAAGCTCAACTTCTTGTACCACAGAGAAGCAAGGATAAACAAACGAAATACTAGCCAAAAGAAACAAATAACAACCAACCAAACAAAAACAAATAAACTACCAACCAATCAAACAAAAAACATAAACGACAAAACCCCAATAAATAAATAGAGATTAGTTCTAAAAAGGCCAGCCGTTCTCCGCCAACACCGATTGAAAACCTCCAGAAGAAAAGAAGAGAATTATCCTCAAGCTCACTTTCGACAATCAGCAACGCTTCGGGTAAATCGGACTTGCGCGAGAATCCACAAATTAGTGATGCCGTTGCGAAAGGAAGGCCAAGATCAGTTTAAATGAAGAAACTGTAAATTGTTTTTGTGTGGATGTGTGTCTTTTTTCTTTTTTTCCGTTTTTCATGTATGGCTTGTAAAATAGTCACGCTGAACATTAGAGGTTTACGGGATAGAACAAAACGCAAGCTTATTTTCAATTGGTGCCGTAAAAAAAGTTTCCATATTATTTGCTTGCAAGAAACCTATAGTAAGAGATGTGATGAGAAAATGTGGAATAGAGAATGGGGAGGTAACATTTTATATAATCACGGCACAGTACATAGCTGTGGGGTTGCAATACTTTTTTCAAACAGCATTCCGGTTGCCATTAGTGATGTTCATAAAGACAACATTGGGAGATTTATAAGTGTAAAATTAGATTTAGAGGGATCTTCCCTCCGTCTTTTCAATATTTATGCTCCGAACAGTACTTCTGCAAAAACGTCATTTTTACTAGTCTTTGTAATTTTGTAAATCAAGTGATGTTTGATGGTGACGACATTGTAATTTGTGGCGATTTCAATACAACAATGGATCCAAATCTAGATAAATTTTCAAGTTGCGACAGAGAAAATGACTTGGTTGATGCTAAGGCAAGGCTCTCTTTAAAAAATATTTTACACGCGTATGATTTATGTGATATTTGGCGTAAGCTTCATCCTTTTGTTAAGCAATATACTTGGAGACGAAGAAAGCCTCTTACACAGAGCCGTTTAGATTTTTATCTTGTGTCAAATGAAATTAACAAAAATACTACTTTGTGTGAAATAATTCCTGCAAGTTATAGTGATCACATGGCTGTAGTGCTTTCTTTTGTGTATAGTAAGCATGAAAAAGGTCCAGGTTACTGGAAATTTAACAACTGCCTGTTAGAAGACAAGGTTTATTTGAATAAGCTTGTTATTTGTATTGAGAATTGTGCGAAAAAAATATAACCATGTAATTTGTAAACGAACGAAATGGGATTTATACAAGAAAGAGTTAAAGCAGTTTACTGTAAAGTATAGTATTCAAAAACACCGACAGCAACGGAGTAGGAAACAAGACCTTGAGGAATTGTTAAAGCAAAGTGAAAAATTGTTGTGTGATTTTCCATCTGAAGAAAATTATGATGTGTTTCAGAAAATTTCTTCTGACCTCAGTAGTATTTTACATAAAGAGGCGAAAGGTTGTCAAATCAGAGCAAGAGCTCGATGGGTGGAAAAAGGTGAAAAAAGCACAAAGTATATCTTTGGTCTAGAAAAAAGAAACATCACAAACAAAAATATTGTAAAACTCAGGACAAAAGAGGGGAATGTGGTCACTGACCTCGATGATATTTTGAAGGAAGAAATCAATTTTTATAGGGATTTGTATAGTGAAAAACAACAGTCTGTCAGCTTGGATGATTTCATCAGTAATGTTGATTTACCCATATTGAGCCAGACAGACAAAAATAGTTGTGAAGGGTTGATTTCTGACGAAGAATTATGCCGAGTGCTACGTAAAATGAAAAAGAACAAATCTCCCGGTTATGATGGTTTTACCATAGAATTTTATTGTGCTTGTTGGCCATTACTGGGGAATTTGATTATTGATTCGTTTAACAGTGCTTTTCAGAATGGCAGTTTGTCAATTTCACAACAGAGAGGTGTTCTTACGTTGTTACATAAGAAAAACGAGCCCGAGTTACTGAAAAACTGGAGACAAGTGTCATTATTATGCACTGATTACAAATGAACAAAATGAACAAAGAGAAAACAGAAGGTGTCTGGCTTGGCAAAAATAGGTCATGTAAGAAAAAAATTATGGGTTTGAAATAGACTGATCAACCAGTTAAAGCTCTCGGGGTTTGGTTTGGGTATGATCATTCAAAATGCGAGCAGTTAAATTGGGAATCAAAAGTGACTAAATTTGAGAATATCTTTATTTCATGGGGTAAGAGAGATTTAACGTTTTATGGCAAAGTTTTGATAGTGAATGCGCTTGCATTATCCCAATTATTATACCTAGCCTCTATGATAGTTGTACCAGAGCACGTTGTAAAACAAATTGACAGGTTAATATACAATTTTATTACAAAGGGTCTTGGAAAAATGGCCAGAAATGTGTTAGCTAGACCATTACACGAAGGAGGCTGTAATATGCCAATTTTTAAATGGAAGGTGATTGCACTTAAGTTCATGTGGATTGTACGTTTGACTGACGGTAATAATGCATGTTGGAAGAACTATCCACTTTATTTATTTGATCCATTTACAGATTCTTCAATTCTTAGAGATGTATTTTCAAATACTAGAATATCAACAGAGCACTTTGTTTCAAGATTGCCAATCTTTTATCAACGGGTTTTGAATGGGTGGAACTTTATCCCACCCCCTAATGACGTAAAAAATACAGTCAATACCATCTTGTGGAATTGTAAATATAATGTATTGGTTAACGTTAAACGTAGTGTAGAATATATTGAAATTAAGAATAAGATAGTGAAGTTGATGAATTTGAAAACAAGAGATGTATATAGATTTCTAGTCAGCCGTATTTCACAGCAAGCCACTACTTTGGGCTAGCAACAGGAGTTTGGACAAATCATTGATTTGAAGAACATTTGGACTTTAGCTCATAGAGTTACTAAGGAGAACAAATTAAGAGCGTTTCATTGGAAATTTTTGCATAAGAAATGTATAAATAATGTAAAATTGTATCCTTGGAAAATAAGAGATAATGCCTTTTGCTTATACTGTAATGTAAAAGACACAACACGTCATCGCTATTTTGAGTGTATCATCGCTAAAGAAGTAATGCAAATTGTAGAAAATATTGGACAGAGGTTACATGATTACATGAAGCCTTGAGTTGGCGGAATATTGTATGTGGGATTGATAACAATGATAAATTTAGATGGGATAAATCTTGTTATCTTGGTTGCAAAATGGTATATACACATATTTCATTGCATGGAGTTACATAAATCTCAGTTATGCAATTTGTTACATCATGAACTGAAGCTGCGGATGATTAATGTAATGTAGTTGGTCACAATAAATAAATAAATAAATAAATAAATAAATAAATAAATAAATAAATAAATAAATAAATAAATAAATAAATAAACACACACACACATACATACATACATACATACATACATACATACATACATACATACATACATACATACATACATACATACATACATACATACATACATACATACATACATACATACATAATTAAACAGATAAATATAAGAGAAAACGATAAATTGAATAAGAATTGAAATAATGACCGAACAGCATCTGCAACATATTCAAAATGCTACATCAGTTTCATTGGCCACTATAGTATAATGGATGGTGGAGTATAGTGGGAGTACAACTGACGTCCCATTTTGAATAAGTTGCATGTGCTGTCCGGTCAATTATTTCAATTCTTATTCAATTTATCGTTTTCTTTTATATTTATTTATTTATTATTAATTTTTGGTTTTAATCAGTTATTTGTCTATATCTTAATTATTTATTACTCACTTGTTTGTTTGTTTGGTTTTTGTTTGTTTATCCTCCGTGGCTTCCTTGTGCTTGTACACCTGCTGATAAGGCCTTATGAAGAAAGTATGTTCCCGGTAACCAGACCTATTCTATATAAAATATTCCGACCCCAAACTTTGTTTTCGCAATTTTAAAATCACGCATGATTTTTTGCTCACGTTTCATTAACCGACGTCTATCGATCTGTGTGTGAGTGAGTGTGGGTGTGTGTCTGTCTGCACATGTCTGTTTACACTATATCTCAAGAACGCCTGAACGGATTCAAGTCAGATTTGCACACAGATACAGTATGCTAATGGCAAGAAGTGATTAGATTTTGCTTTGTTTGGCTTGAATGTAATGAAGTTATGAAATATGGTTTCCTATGGAGACAGTAATGACAGTGTCGACATATATCAAGAAATACTGCACAAAAGGTCATGAAACATTTCACTGACGACAATCTCAGAACATCATGATGATACTGTGAGTGACATGTCAATTATCTGCTCATTTGCATATTTGATGAAATTTTGTAAGTAGTGATATAACTTTGAAAATCCTACACAAAATTTGATGATACCTGCTAGAATTTTGATCTGATAGATAACTAATTGTACTGAGACGTATTGAGCAGTGTCAAGTGAATAAGTAGCTCATTTGCATATTTAATGAAGTTTTGTAAGTAGTAGTATAACCCCGAAAACATGCGCCAAATTTGGTGAAACCTGCTACAGATATTATTCCGATAAATATCTAATTGTCGGTTGAAGCGCTGTGTAACTTAATTAAGAGTAATTTAATGAAGTGTTCATTTGCATATTTAATGAACTTCCCTAATTAGGGTTATATGTCTTGATTGATTTGACCAAAGTTGACGAAACTTGCTATGTACATGGAAAATACTATGATACAACATTATTGAAAGTCATTAAGCATTTTTACTTCAGCCAAATCCTAATTTGTATATATATTTAATGAACTTTCCTAATTAGGGATATACATCTTGATTTACTTCATCAAAGTTGACTATGTACATTGAAGAAACTATAATGACCAAAAGTCGGTTTAAATTTTATGATCATCTCATTACTAATTTGCATATTTAACGAACTTCCCTAATAAAAGATATTTATCTGGATGGCTTAATCAAAGTTGACAAAATGTGCTTTTTACATTTAAGATATAACGATATTAACATTATCGAAGTCATTTGGCATCGTTATTTTGGCTTATTACTAATTTTCATACCTAACGAACTTTTCTAATTAGGGATGTATAATTGGATTGACTTCACCAAAGTTGACAAAACTTGCCATGTATATTCTGGATACTATGATATAATAGCCTGCCACATATTAGCAGTAATTTGCATATTTAATAAACTTTTCTAATAAGGGATATATCTTGATTGACTTCTTCAAAGTCGATGAAATCTAATATGTATATTGAAGAAATATGATAAAATATTAAAGAAAGCTGTTTAGCATTTTACATCAGCAAGATACTTATTCGCATATTTAACTAACTTTTCCCATTAGGGATATAAGACTGAAAGAACTCTAAAAAGTATATGAAACTTGCTATGTATATCGATGGGACAATTATGTTGTATAAGTGAAAGATATTTTGCATTTTCATGTCAGCAAAGGTATAATTTGTGTAGCTAATGATCTTTCACAGTATGGCATATCTAGCTTGAAAGATATTACCAAAGATAATTACACTTACTATATAAAGTGGTGATACAATGACATCAGTCAAAGATATTTAGTATTTCTATTTCAGCTAATTACACATTTATATACTTAATGACCTTTAGGATTAATCTGTGGTAAGTATTGTTAATGATGTTGATCATAGCACTTTCGATGAAGTTGCAAATATGTGGCAAAAGTTTAATAGCATGAATATCGATGAGAGTTGGCAGTAAACTGTAGTGCCTATACATTAATTTTTATTACCACAGTTGATCTTTTTAGATTTGCAATTTCATTATTAAAACTAAAGAGAATACACTAGTAAGCATATCATCAAAACACTGTACATGTCAAGGTTAACGTGCAATATGTTTCTGTAAAATTGCATATTTACATAATTAGGATATCATGCTTATAGTTTAAGTTGACATTTGGCAATTATTGGATAAAAAAAATGAACTTAATTGTGATTCACACCTGATTCACTATATCTGATATTTCTTTCTGGTACTACAAGATTACTACTACACTACTACTACATAGTTAATAACTACAGAATTAATTTATGTACAATGCGGTACGATATGCCTTGCGCTGACTATGATGATGATTCAGGGTCCTCATTGTACACAGAGAGGGTGACATAAATAACTCTATGGGTTATGATTTATGCGGTAGATCATAAAAGTTTTGGAAAAAATCGACAGTCCGAATAACTGTCACCAAGGTGCATTCTAACCCTGTCTGAAAAATCGACAACAGAGATCGTGACTTTTATTGTCGACGTCCGATAGAAGGTAACCGATCTTCACCAGGCTCTCAAAAGCCCAAGAAATCAGAAATTATTAACAGTCACTCAACCACAATACAGTTTCAATTTTTAAACAGGTGGCTGTCCTTACCTAGTGTGTCGCTTTCTCCCATTTATTTAATTTTGTGTATATTTCCAAAAACGCTTAATATGGCATGGTTTCAACCGGATACGACTGCTCATAACACGATTGGAACTAATTTGGGATAATTGGATCTTCATATTTTTAAAATTTCTCAAGTGTTAGGTGTCTCATAGTGAAGGTTCCCCCTCTAATAAATTACCATAAAAACAAGTGTGTAACTTAAAAAGTAAAGCACGTGAGATATATTTCTCATCAAAGATGACAGGGAAACCCCTCATACAACATATTTTCAAAAAGCAGAGACTCTAAAGTTTAGTGTGGTGGCAATAGTTTACTCGTGGGATGAAGTGGGTTTATATTTGGGGTAAAAAAGCTCAATTTTTTGGTATTTATGATAAAAATTAATTGAAGTCAAAAACTTGATGCTATTTTCTGAAATGTAACATTTCACTTGAAAGACGAGTATACCGTATGTAAGAAAAAACGACTATTTTATTTTGTATTATCTATCCTCATTTTAAAATAGCATTGGTTTAAAGACTGACACTCAAAAAAGTGATTACAATCATGATTAGCAAAATTGAAATGCTTCTTATTCAAAATGTAAGGACTTTATTGCCAAACGAAATAGTGGTTTTTAGAGAGCATTTAAAGAACATAATGTGAAAATTTCGGAAAATTTTACCCAACCAGAGAGGAGTTAAATTCTTTGGAAATCTTGAAATTTGTAGAAAATCAGGTGATTTACACACATTTGCATAAATTAACACTTTTTTATCACGCAACTTAAGATTGCATGACAAGCTAAAAGTTGAAACCAACAAATATTTTAATCTAGGGTTAACAAATCAATTAAAATTGAATGAATATTTACAAAACAAAGTGATTTTTGAGCAAAATACGTGGATACAGCGCCCCCTTAAATCGACATTATTTCGCCATCCAATTATCCCAAATAAATTCCAATAGTGTTTCATTTGAATATTAGTCCGATGTCAACGCATCCCTCTTTATTAAGACCCCATTTTCTGATTCTAAATGATTTACAGAAAGTATTTGGATATTCAACTACGTCACATTTCTACACTTGAAAATTTCAACTCAGAGGTGATGTGACACAGATTAAGGAAAAATGTGCCTCGGGGACAGATATTGGACTCTCATTACAATTCTCTTCTGATCTACCACTTTTAGGTTTTCATTTTAAAGCTCTTGGAACAAGAAAAAAATCCTCGTCACAGTTTTTCGAAAACCGAAATTCTTAAATTTCCCGATAGTGTTAACACAGATGGCGTTCAAATCGGCAAATATTCGGTAATTTGTTTCTATATTTGTGCACGGTGACCCCCGATTTTATTCGTGGTTTGATAAGAGAACGGTTGAAAGTTCATTCTGTAGAATGTGAAGGCTTTCATAAAGCACAGACATTTGCTTGTTTTCAAGCCATGTCTAGGTTTTATTCGGATGAAAAATCGACCCATGTTTAGGAATTTTTCCGTGAAAAAGTGAACCATTCTGGCGGCACATACCATATAGGGAACCCAGAAATCTGGTTGTTGTTTGTATTGTTATTTATGTTTATTAGTTGTGTTGTTGTGGTTGACCAATAAAATTAAACAAAGATAACCTTTGTGTTGTTGTTGTTTTTCAAACGTACTGTAGACACGGACACTATCATTATTTGACCCTAATAGTATGCAACTCTCTGCCAACGTACACTCTTTTAAAGGCCCATGAGCTGCAACTCTCCGAAATTTGTCCAACCTCAAGGTACCTCCAATTCCCTCAGGTATTGATTACAATCAACAAATTGAAATATATCGTCATTAACTTTGCAGAACAGGCAAGAAATTGAACAGATCTTTGTTCATTTTAAATTCCCGCCGTTTTCAAAATATTGCAAGTTTATGTAAAAGAGGGAGAATTTTTTGTCCAAGTGGAGTGAATCCTATTATGCTATCGTACGATCTTACAAACATGCAATCATACCGCTGGTGGCGCTGCACAAGGAAACCTTTTCCACCACCCCAACGGCCACTCTTTTCCTGTGCATTTTCTCTATTTCTGTATCCCGAGTAAAGGATTCATTTGACAGCTAGAGGATCTTGTTTCAAGACGTGAGAGACAGAGGATGAATGTGCATCCCGCTTGTACCTCCATGCTGAACCAAAGACCAGGTTTGGCATATGACTGCAGAGTAACTGTCTCATTTCCTATGAAGGGTTATTGGCTTTAACTTCTGAACAAATTGATTGTCTGAACACAACTTTCAAAGGAGAACAAAATATTTAAATCAAAAACAGTCAATGTAAACAATCGCTCATGCAAGAACCAGGTATCAAGGACTGGTGCTTTAAATTATTGTGTATCATGCATCACACACACACACATACATGCATGCATATACACAAATATATGCACGGATGCAATGTGAAACTTGGAATTGGGGAAAAAGGGGGAACATAAACAAACACAGCCAGCTGACATCTTTTCATAAAACTGTTTTGTTTTTTAATAACAATAGCACAACAGTAATTTTACAGTTAACAGGAGGCAATTTGATTGAATTTTGATGCCTGAATAAATAAATCAACCACCCCAAGAAATGTCTGGATTTAAAGGTTACTCAGATTGTGAACAGATGGTGGAGTGTGAGTGCATGTACATTAATTGTCATAATTCAGTTGAACCAACTGATGCTATCAACCAACACATAGTCTACCAGATTTAGAGATCTGAAATTAAGTCTGAGGATGTATTTCATGTATACATCCACCATCTAATTATATCCCTCCCTGCCTATTGTGACTTTTAAATGTAATCAAATTAGATTAAATTGAATTGAAATCTCTTCAACAGTAGTGAGAAAGACACCACTCATCTGATTGCCACTCCGTTAAAGGCAACAGCAGTCTGAAACGGACCATTCTATCAGGCTCTGGATAATAGTAACAAATTTTACATTTCAATATTTCAATCAAGCAATAACAGAGGTGGCAGAATCTCAATCACTTATGCTTAAAATTGGGCTTTTTTAATCAGCTGGCGTAGTTTAACATTTTCCTACAATTCATTTTGAGGTCAACGGTCAATGACCCTGAAATTACCAGCAAATGCACAAAACTGAAAAAAAATGGGTATGCCCCTCAAAGAATCTGCCATTTCACGGCAGTTTCCACTTTTAGAACGGGCACTCTCCAAAGACATGGTGTTCTTCTGATTGATGGTATTTCAGAAAATCAGAAAGGAGCAATAATACAAGCCTCTACAATGTTCATATTTTACAGTCACTTTATCAGTTTAAGACATATAGTCTCCAAAGACATGACTTTTTCAGTGGTTTTGCGAGATCATAAATATTCGCAAGAGAATTATCAACTGTTGGTTTACAATGACATATGCGCATCTTCTGCGGATAACCAATCACAGTTACTGAAGGCAGCTGATGCTTCATTGGTCTAAGTGCAGCAAAACAGTTTACTTGAGAACTATATTATCAATGGTTACAAAATGTTGGACCATGGTGTGTACAATGGCAGTTCTGTTTGCTGTGTTTATATGAAAACGCACTGCATTCTTCTAGAACTATCAGGCTATGATAAACATCACAACTGCCAAGCATAAATAAATTTTAGGTATTTCTATGGCACATCTATGGCACTTCACTGAAAATTCTCCCTCATCATTTTGTATACATGAAATAAATAAAAACATCTTTCCACATAAAAAAACAAAAGTATTGCACTAAATGTAAAGTTACTGCTAATGTAAATATGCAACAATGGTCCAAATCCCTCGGAGAAAATGCAGTTATGTTTTGTAATACAAAATTAATTCCTTTTGAGTGTAACAATGACTAATATATACGTTGTGAAATCAATTGTCAAAGGAAAATGAAAAATTATACCACAACTGGAAATAAATTAATTTTAAGAAGAGCAAGCTGTGACATCATGATGTGGTAACCTTTTTTATCAGTTTGTATTCTGGCAAGAAAACATTTGTATGGTCAGCAAACTTAAAATCTATAAGCAAACTCTCAGAGTGAACATTCTTAGTGAAATGTTTACACAACCTAAAAGGTAGTCTATTCCTTAGTCCTTTATCATAGAGTAAAAATCAGATATTCATGATATTGATGATTTTCAATATGATAATCTTTTCACTGTAATGTACAAATGATCAAGTAGCAAAACATAGCCTGTCTAACAAACAGTAAAACAACGGATATGAAATGAGATTGTATTAGAATTATGCTAATATGTCATTTGAAAAAAGAAAAAAATTTTGCTGAACGTTTACCCCAAAGAAAACCTTAAATCTTTGTCTGTCATAAACAAGAATAAAAATCAGGGTTACAATGCAAAAGTTGGGATCAGAAGTCTGAGATATCTTACCTAAAAGTTATCAATATGTGAAATTCAAAATGGCCAATATACTTTTTTCAACTCTATTGGGAAAAATTAAATTTACAATTTTCACATATTATAATGGGGAAACCTCCTTCAGTTGATTTAATACGCTTTAAGTAAGTCCACAATGAAAACTGTCCCCGGGCACATCCACACTAACTTTATAGAAAATACAAGAATTGTCAAAATAATTCCTGAAAGCTAAAGAGTGACCTATGAAAATTACCTGAATGAGGAAAGTTGACTTGTTGATCAAAGCAACAATGAACATCTTGACTCTGTCCATAATGATTCTTTCCAGTCCATATGTTAGCCAGAAAATCTGCTGTCTCATGTGCAATTTTCCACTCTGATCTCATTTTCAATTGTCACTTTAGTTGACCTGTCATCACAACTTTTAGTATGACTATTTTCTGAATTTTGTCAGTGAGGCAATTTTCAGTTAGAGAGATAGCATCAAGTTTACCAAGTCTGCATATAAGTTTTCTACATTTCATGCAAACTTCATTCTAAACTTACACAAACAATCCTTACAAACAAGTATTATGGCTGCAAGAGTTTGTCCCACAATAAATAAATCCCTCTCCTTGTTGAAGTCCATTTACAAAACAGAAACACACATCACTGTTAACAGGTATTTAACACCAAAGTGAAAACTGTATCAATCTGTTTTACTCCTACACAATTTGTAACACAGAATAATAAAACCTTCAACCATGAATTCTTACTGTAGTATAGTTTTTACATGAGGTGTAACTGTTATAAGCATTGCATTTACAAAATATTTTTCATTGTGCAGTTGATCAGAAAATTAGCTTGGTGATGGTTGTTTCCTACAAATTGTGAAATTTATGTTATGTATGTATGCACCAGGTATTCTCAAAACTATCCATGTGAGGCACTTCAAATGCATTTTATGCAAATCTAACATCCATTTTCTGCTCACAGTAATAATGGATGGACCATGTTCTGTTGCTCTCTTCTCATTTAGGAAAAAAGTTTTAATAGCTCAAGAAACTGGGGTGAATGAAACCTACAGATGGCACACAAAACTCACTGAGTTTCAGTGTTTTTGTGAGTTTTTGTATCTCAACCATCATTTCCCCTCCCTGTTTTTTTTCACAACTATTCAAACAGACTGACCAATCAAAATTATTGTACAAGACAAAGTCAATATTAAGAAACAAAGTGGAAACAAGAACGTCAAGATCCGTCTAGTTAATCTAAAAAAACAATGATTTGATTCTGTCCTGTGTGAAAGCAGGTTCATTGTTGGGAGATGATGTACTGTCATATGGGAATTTTATCATGCGTTGAGAGACTGTAAATTGGGGTTGTCCAGTGTCTTTAACTTAGGGGGTCCAACATAGGGTCAAAATCAGGGTTAAAGACAGGGGTGTGATCACTGTGGTTTCATAGGTTTTAAAAGTATGCTAAAATGTCATATATGCATGTATGGGGACACAACCGACAAGGCAAGTGGGGTTGTGGTTTTGACTGAACTGATTCAAAAAATTTTGCAGTCAAAGGTATTAGCATTCCATTATGCAGGCCTATTAAAACTTTGATTAGGGCCTTCTCCCAGCCTCCTGAGATATTTCCTACAAAATAAATACCTAGTATTGTGGTGTCAATATTTTGTACCTCCAGTATAGACCTGCATGACAACACTTGAAGGCAGTGTTCTCCAGATGTGAAGAGCCTGGGTCTGTGCACTTTTTCCAGACAAAACACTGATACTTTTAGAATAATACTTGAACGCTTGTACAGTCAACTTAATCTGAAGTGATCACTCCATAAACCTGTTCACAGAAATTGTTCTGAAACTAGATGCCACTAATCTATGAGTTCTATGATTAAAACTGTAGAACTGATATGGAAGCAATATAGACAGCTTATAATATATACAGAAACTTTCTTTAAGTACAAGTGTGTTTCATACGTACCCTGTTAATGATGTAATTTTATGATTGGGCGGAAAATGCTGCCCTTTCATGGAATATCAATCAACTTTGCATATATGTACAGCAAACAACAGAGAGCATTTTTCTTATAATGTCACTACAGAATGCTTTACTTAGCTGGTGACTTTCTGTCACAGAATTCGGGCTGACGAAATGAAATGACTAATTTTGAAAGTGTTTTGAATTTAGTAACCTGTATTAGTGGTAGCAAAGACCCTGAAAATAGGGTCTATGGTAGGAGGCAATCAGTGATGGAAATTGGGAGCCACAGAGTAAAAAGGTATGTATCTGGACATTTTACAGAGCTACTGACAGAAATTTTCATTCTCTATTACAACATTCTCTATTACAAATTACACATATCTCTTTTACCATATATGGATATATGCAAATTGCTATGACAGAGTCACTGGGCATGGTTCAAACGACACTTTGATGAAACGGTTTAAGATATGGTTCTTTTCAGGGTATATCAGTGAACTTTGACATGGTCACTTCAGAATCAAACATCGACCAGATATGCAGGAGGAGAAAATTTTAGTTTTGTGCAACACCTGGGATGTGAATCTTTATCTTTGAGAAAAGGAACCTTTGGCAGGTCATAACACCAGAGGGTGATAAGCCATGCACTTTTCAGATTCACCAGAGGATTCACTTTGAATCCTTCAAAGCATGGCACAAGGCATGGCACAGTGGTCCATAATGGCGGCAGCATTTGTTCATTAATCACTGGACACCTCAGTGTGAAGAAAGTTGATAGAGGAATGATGTAATCTGCAATTTTGAAGAAAACGTTGGTGACGAAAATTAGTCACACATGTTTTTGAAGAAAATTTGGAAAGGTAAGCTGTTCAGCAGGGGCAAAAAAAAACCCAAAAACCGGAGAGCTAATTAGGCAATAAGTTAGAGATCACTCACACATGTACAGTGGGTTACATCCTACATTCATTTATGAAATTAAAGTGGTATATGTCTTCAAAATGAAAGACTTAAACTTTTGCTCAAACTTTTCCCAAGGAAACTTTAAATTGTTCTCTTTCAAAAACAATCCAAATCAGGGGTCACCATTTAAATTTTGGATACAAGAGAATCAAACTAATTGAAATTTACCAGATTTGAAATTCAAAATGGCTGCCATCTCAGTGTTAACTCCAATGGTAAAAAATAAAGCTTTAAATTTTCATAAAAGTTAGACAATGAAAACTCCATTTGCTCCAAGAGTTTCAAAAGAAGCCCACACACATTGAAGACCTGTAAAGTTGTGTAAAAATAGAGTCCAAATATCTGTCCCCTAGGCGCAATCTACCTTTATGACAGCATGTCCGACAAAATGTTACCTCAACAGCCTCTTTATGTCTTGATAGGAACATTACAGTAACATTCTCATATAAACATCATCATTCTCCAGAAAGTTTTAGTGCCTTTAACGACCAAAAAATTCCAAATTCTATGCTTGCAATCTCAGAAGTAATGATACTTCTTCCCAAAATATTTAATATCATAAGTAACTGTTACCAAGATGACGTTCTTGTTACAACAATAATATTCATTCTTTTGATGATCAAATATACTCAAACAAAATTATTTCCAGCCTTGAAAAGAGCAAAATCTTACCCAGTAAGATGCAATTTCACGAATTACCTAGACTACTTTTGCTCATTTTACTTACATATTACAAATACAAGCTGAAAATAATCAATAAATTAATGAAAAATACAACAGACATTTACAGCAGGATTCTATATTTAAAATTAAAAGTGATCTTGAAGGATCTTCCATCTATTTTTTTTTTCTAAGGTTGGTTTTGTCAAAACATAGATTTGACAGATATGGTGTTATAAAGCATTCATTATGGACAAAACTGGACTGGAAAGTCAGATGGTGACATTCTTCTGGATTTTAAAGCATTCTGCGATTGCTTAGCTATTTACAAGGCAAGAAACTGGCTTCTCACATTAACAGGCAGCTTTGATTGCATTCATCTGAAGAAATCAAACAAATCCCTATATACACAGACTACTGTAATATAAACTTTGGCCAACTTAGTTTATGTACATATACTGGAGTGGTTGAAAACTCCTAACCTATATGAAACTTGTTTTATTACATGTATGTCACTCATTTTAAGTTAACCCTTTGAGTGCTGTAAATTTTCCCACCAAAATTCTTGTGCAAGAGTTTACCGATGTTTATGAATTTTTCTGCAATAATTTTAATAATTTTGGACCAAATGGACAGAACTTTTCATGCCTACAGTTTTTGATCAAAATTTTGTCAAAAATTTGAAAAAGATATTGTTCAGAACTGAAAAAAAATTGTCTGCATTAGTTTCTATGAAGGTGAGGAAAATTGACTTAGGCACTCAAAGGTTAGCAAGAAAAAAGTAACGCTAAAATGAGAAACACTCCACAAGATATCCTTCAAATTCACGTTACTTTCTCTGTAGGACAGGTTTCAATAAAAAAATTGTTGGTACTTCTTAGTTCAAAATTCCACCGCAGTTTGTGATGGAGAGAAATTGCATGAGCATCATTGATGTTGTTCGTATGTTTTGGGAAAACGCAGAATATGTGTGTAATTTCCTTCATCTTTGTAGTTGTGAAACCATCCTTCTGTTTTTCTTAATCTAGATTTCACATATTTTCATGTTTAGGGCTCCCAAGATTTAACATATTTTCATGTTCGGCGGTTCTACTGAGTCTACAATGGGTTAAAACTGGAATTCCAATGGACCAATGTTTAAGTTAAAACCACATGTACACACAAATATGGAATTACAAACAAGCACTGAAATATGTGTATTTCCAAACACATTTGTACCGCCGCCATCACGTGGTCTCCTGGGCATATCGAATCTGTACAATACTGCGTGTCCTTTTTATTTAGGAGTAGAATACCTGAACACCTATATTTCCATTGTGCGTGCACCCTCTATGCTGCCATATATGAAACTACGCACAGCGTGAAACTTGGATGTTGAACAGTTCAAAACACCACAGTATAATACCCGCTTAGAACAGAACATCTTAAGACACCACAGTTACATCTTTCAAAAAGACTGTGAATGCAAGGTTATATAAAAATGTTGCCAAGTTGCCCCTCTCCCACTTCTTTCATAAGAAAACTTCTCCCGCTGGCAGAACAGTCTTGGGAAATTTTTTCCAGAAGTAGACGCTATCACTTTCCACATTGTAGTCCAGAGAAACTACAGACTGGAGATCATCGGGTACCTTAGCAAGTGGTACAAAATAGACAGCAATGTAGCGGTTCTCATGGACCTGATCTCCATCTTCGCTCAGAATATCTAGCGCCCTCTGGAGGCTCTTAACATGTTTCTTGGACTTGAGGTAAGGGTTGGATATGAGGGCCACCACTTTGGTGGCCCTTTTGACATTCTCTATGAGGTCATTATTGTTTTTATAGGTTTGCTGGTCAGTCTGCATGGCCACTTTGAGGTGCTTCCTGCTCTTGACGGCGATCTCTCATCTCCTGCGCGAGGTCGTTGTCCTCCGGGTGAAAGCTGAGAAAGACACTGCATGCCTGGCTGGACGGACTGACCGGTACGTGTCCGCGTGCATTGCCATTGCTCACACCTCTGCCTTCTTCAATCGCTGTAAGAGGTTGCAGAAGGTAGCGTGTAAAGAAAAAAATACAAATATTATCTGAATATTAAAGTGCAGCGGTGATGCAGAATACTGGGAGTACTCAAAGCCATACAGAGTATGTTTGTACTTTTTTATCATGAAAGGCAAAGAGTGGACCTAATTACCGTGTAGAGGCCTATATTTATCCTTGTTTTCTCTTCGTGCACTATGAGGTCTTGTTTTTCTAAATGCTTTTTTCATATTATTGAGAAACTTCGGGTCAAGACTTCATACCCACTGCCCTTTTGTACTGGACAAATGAGCATTTGGTGACACCCAGAATGCACCGAGGTGCATTCTGGAGTGTTCATCAATGTAGATTGCATGTACATCACCATGTACTGGTGTATCATCATACAGCAAAAGGCAATGACATGATATACTTTTTTCAGAAAGAAAGGCATTTTGTTCCTCAGTGAAAATCTAAGTACAAGGACTGTCAACACAGATTTGAACTTGATACATGGACCTCGGACAGATTTTTGGAGCTTTTAATCTTAACTGTACAGTTTGTCATTATCAGCTTCTGCAAACCGATTTTGAAACCTGTACACCAATTCAACCTCACTGTGTTCTGTGAAATTTTCAGTATCTTCCCACACACTTGTTCTAGAGAGTGGCCAATTTTTGAACTTAATAAATTCACTAGTAGCTAATTTGCTTTTCTGCTTCTAAAATTTGCATAGCAATTCTGAATTTTTACCTCAGATTATGATCAAGAAGAGAGAATTTGACTAAATAGAGCAAGAACAAGCATGAGCCACTGTTTAACAGTTACATTTCACAGTGGATAATACATCAATATCAAGTTAGTTCAAAAACCAAATATCGAGAATCTATATCGAGAATCTTAATATCAAGATATTAGCATACCAAGACCGTAAGAGAACAGTGTTCAGTTTGGCAAGTCAATAGGCAAACTGAACAGCTATTTAAGCATTTCAAAAAGTTTCCCATCCACTTTGGGGACTACATGAAAGCTAGTGAATTTCTCCCGTTCCCTGGCCCAAAATACATGACAATCGGCCACCTATTTCAACACAGTGATAATCAGCGTAATGTTGCAGAAAGACTGAGGCCTACACTGATTCAGAACAATTTTACAAATCACCACAATCCTAGGGGATCAGTTGCTTCATAAAGTTAGAGAGGCCCCCCTAAGAAAACCTGATTTCTCTCCAGATGAAGATGGCCCAGTGTTCTGCAGGGTTGCTAAACTGAGTTAGTAAATGTCAAGCCACTATATAAATATGAACATTTAGTCAAGCATATAGCAAATAAAGATGAAAGGACATAAACCTTTGGCTGCCTGAGAGAAAAGAGCAGATTTTTTCAAAAAAGGTCTACTTTTGAAAAATTATAAAACGAAAAGTTTGCTTGTGAAAGAATGGCTTCTTCAAACTGTGCGGTGTGCGAAGATTGTACGCTAAATTATCGAGAAATCATCAGAAATGGTGACATGCTATCACTTCTAAATATGACAGTTAGTATTTAGTGACTGCACTTTTTCACCTTTTATTTGCAACTTTGAAAAAAAATTACTGAAACCAAAGCATGGAAGTTAAAACAGATGGAAACAAAAGAGCCTAATGGAACCAAAAGAGTCAGAAAAAAAAGCCAGCTATGCTGATTAGATCCTACCTGCCTCTCCATGATGTTCTTGTTCTCTGGCAATTTGTTCAGCCAGATCCTCACCGCTACCCATGGTCACACTGCCAATGTTGATCCTGGTGTTGTCGCCCGTCCTGACCACAAAGTTGCCATCCACGTGTATTGGGCTTGTCACGTCAATGGATGTGGCACCTGCTTTCTTGGCTTTTGCAGCTGTAGGGAGAATGCAAAACAGGACAAAAACATAAACTATGAAACATATATTTTTTGTGTTGTCATTGAATCAACCACACTTGCTTTGACAGTTGAGAAGCACTGTAGCTCACAAGTTCTAGTTTGACAGAAACAATATGCAGTGTCGGTGGCACAAATGCAACATATATATATATATATATATATATATATATATATATATATATATATATATATATATATATATATATATATATTATATATATATATATATATATATATATATATATATATATATATATATATAATGTATATATATATATATGTATATATGTATATATATATATATGTATATATATATATATATATTATGTATATATATATATATATATATATATATATATATATATATATATATATATATATATATATATATTATATATATATATATATATATATATAATATATATATATATATATATATATATATATATATATGGTACATCTACAATGTGTTCCTGAGGTGCACACAACATTTGCACATTCATATAGTCTTGGGTCAAGACTTTGCAAATTGGACTGAAATAAAATTAATGGCGCACAGTACTGTAGATTTCCCATAATTCATTGCGATTTGTATCCACGGAGATACCTGAGTGGTCTACTATGTCTCCCATGTGTAGACAAATTCACAGACTATTTATCAAAATTTTGAAAACGTACTTTTATGCACACCATCTTCTCAATTCTCATTTTAAATAATTTGGAAAATTATGCATAATTGAGAGAGGAGATAGCATTTTTGTGAAATTTGCCAGAGATTGTGTCCTCAGCCATACAGAATAATGTGATGGAAAGTAGGGAGACTAATTGCACCTGTTTTATGAAACAAAAGGATATTGATTTTTTGCAATGGAAGAGACAAAAGAAATTTGCATGCTAAGATTTCT
Organism: Ptychodera flava; assembly: GCF_041260155.1. Taxonomy (NCBI): domain Eukaryota; kingdom Metazoa; phylum Hemichordata; class Enteropneusta; family Ptychoderidae; genus Ptychodera; species Ptychodera flava. Next base: position 28,635,029 of record NC_091946.1, read on the forward strand.
CAGAGAATGACCCCTTCAGTTCGTCATAACTTGCTGTCTAAAAAGTATGGCATTTGTAGTACCTGCAGATGTGACTTTTATGGTTGTTTAGTGGTTATTTTCAAACTTTCACTGACTTAATAGATATTATTTAAAATTATTCTGATGCTGCACACTAGTGCTTACATGCAGACCTGGAAAAGTTTTTAGAAAAGTAACCTTCAAGGATACAAATCAAAGAGTATTGTGGGTAATTTATTGTACTGTGTGGCGTACCTCTGTACTTGAATACAGCACATAGTATGACTAGTAACAACATTAATCCTGCTATGACCCCAGCTATGATGACCCCGATACGCAGCCAGGGATTCCAAGGTCCTGAAAGAGGAACAGAAAAAAACAGACAGGAGCAAATAAAAGTTAGAATAGAGTGATAAAATTCTCATACCAAATGAATAAAATTAAAGGGACATAAGCTTTAACTTGTGGCAAGTTTTTCAGTATTCTGCTTCTGTATATCAACTACCATGTCTGACCCTAATCCGTTTGTCATGCTGAAATTTCGAGTATTTTTTTAATCAACACAGCTGGTATGTGTGTAGTGATCATTGTTTATTGTTTACAAATGAATTCTAGTCCGGATTTGAATACAATTTTCAACGATAACAATGTTGATTATGCTCATATAGGTTGTGTTGATATGCTAAGTACTGGCATTAAATTACAGTTTAGGGATTCAATGCAGAAAGTGTAGGGAAACCACAAAACAAAAGTTCTGAAAAAATAGCCAAAAGATACAGCGTATGGAGCTTTAAAATACCTATCAGAAAATAGTGTATGAATGGTACCCATTACCTCAATTGTGCACATACTTTTTACAGCTACACGACCCTTCTGTAGCATTCTGGACATGGAGTAGATAATTGTCACTAGTTGCATGACATCATCACAATAGACCATGTTCTGAACCGTGCGAGACATTCCAAGATATCGCGAGAATATGTGTTCGCAGTGGACGTGTTCTCGCAACACAGGGCAGACTGCATAAAACAGGACAAGTCGCTAATTGCGTTAAACACTGCATAAAATATATGAAGTTGCAATCTTGCTCTGTTCTGCATTTTCTACTTCCATACAAAGTTGCCTTGTATTACTTTGCTGGAATCCTGTTTCTACGGGCATGTATTAAAGTCTCGCGAGATCTCGCAATCAGCGGAACATCGTCTATTGAAGTCATCAACTGAACAGACATCTTGTTCACGGAAATATCAACTTGTTTATCTGAATGCTTTTAAAGTTACATTGAATGCCTCATATTGAATAATATGATCACCACTTTCCTGAATTGCAAAGGTTAATCAACCTCACCCATTTAACCCTTTGAGGTCTGTAATTTTTCCCGAAAAAATATCAGGGCAACACGTTACCACTTTTTATGAATTTTTCTGTAATTTTGTCCATGATTTTGGACCAAATGGACATAGATATTCATGGGTTAAACTTTTTGACCAAAATTTTGGGAAAAATCAGAAAAAAATTGTCTTACTCTGAAAGAAATTGTTGCTCAACCACCTCCCCCCCCCCCCCCCCCCCAATCAGTACGATAGGTCCAACTATCCCTTGAAAACAAAGGGATTTACCAAAGCACATTAATATATGGGTTAAATTTTCACACACTCACTTTCTGGTGGTACCATGACTTGGAGATCGATTGGTTCTGATATGTTGTAGCCAACACGATTGGTGGCATTACATATATACGTGCCCTCATCTTCCATACTGGCCTTCTCAATGACCAACCAGCCTCTAGCATCCTGGAAGACTCTGAAATCATAAAACATAAGCATTCAAACTGTGCCATACACCAAAAACCCTTGAGGATTTTCTTCTTGAGGGTCTATGCACAGACTCACAAGAGACTCTTCATTCCCAATATGACTGAAAATTTGAGGACTTTCCAAGAGATATTTGGCACTTTTCAATGACTACTTGGGCATGGAAAAACCCATTGCCAAAGACCAATTCATTCAAGTAGCAAATGTGTAGAAATATTTCAAACTGCTGACACTAAATCAATCTGGAACTAAACATATGATTTCTGAGACTTTAAGGGAAACTTTTGAAATTTCCGGTACATATGCTTTCAATCTGGCATTTCATTTAGGAAATGGGAATTTCAAATTTCCATATGGTATATAGCCACAATTAAAGGTTCTCTGCAGTTGCTGTGCCTGACAATACTGTATATTGTAGTCCTAAAGCAATTATAATGATAGTATGCCTGAGGGTGCATGACCCTCTGTCAGGACTACATGTACAATGTTTTTATTACACATCTCACTCACATAATTTTCATGCAGAATTTTAAAGATTTCGCTAATGACAATCATACATCAACATGTTTGTCTAATTGCAGCCTAAGATAGATGATAATTAACAAAAAATGAAATGCTTTAATCATTAAATTAACAGAGCATGATTACATGCATATGAATTCCTGTTTTTACACGCAGCTCAAAAATAGTTCCAGGTCAGTTCCATTCAAATGATGACAACGTGGACCACTTCATCATCGAAAAGTTAACACCAAACCCTATGGGTTGCATAACTTCCAACGTATGAGGCATGTGTACCAATGTCAGTGTAGAATTAAAAGAAAAAAAAACGCTCTTGCTCATTAAGCACATGTGACTGTATTTTTCTGCACATTGTACTAGTCAATAAGAACATCCATCATTAATGTATACGTCAAATATAATTTTCAAAATAGACATAAAGTAGATATTGTCTAAGGGTGTTCACAGAATGGAAGATTTTGTAACTTGTGACATATTACACTATTGTATATTCAATGAGTGTGTGTGTACAAGGCTCACATTTATATATCACAGGGTCCTACAGAATGCTTGAAAGCTATGATTGCCCTGACAGTTACATTGTATATGTATCTTACCTGGGATTTGATGAATTGAATACCAGCACTTTGCCGTCTTTTGTCCAGTGCAAATTGGAGTTGGAAATCCTGACGCTATGCACACGAATCGGGTAGTGTTACCCTCCCGGACTCGATGATTCCTCTCCGTGCTCTGAACAATCTCAGGTGACATCGGCTCTGAAAGTGAGGAAAAGTTTTGAAAAAACTTTTTGGGGACTCTCAAAACATCGGTAAAATGCAATGTCTGTTGGTGACAGCATGATACAAGAACTCAGTGAATTCTAAATCGGATTTGAACCAGCACCAAGTCACCTAGCAGAGACATCACAGTTGAGACCGCTCAGCTAAATCCAAACCCTTACAAAGAGTGGTTTGATAACTGAGCAAAGTTGTTACCATGTTTCTGCAAGACCAATACCCCTCCACACACTGTAGAGTTCATGAAGCACTTGTACATTCATACTCATTATCACAGGTTGCACATAAACTTTATCAAAGCAATAGATACATTGCTTAACTGGGCTGGAGATGTAGACAGCCTCAGGGACAATTCTGTCTAACAGCAGAGCTATCGACCCAGGGTAGAAAATATGTGTTTTCAATCAGGTTTGAACTCACAACCTACGGTATCCAGTCAACTAGTGGAGAAGCCACAGACAAAACCTCTCGGCCAAATCCCCAATCTCAAAACGATTGGTTCAATAACCGAGCCAAGTTGTTACCATTTTTTCTGACTGTGAGCCCTGTAGAGTTCATGAAGCACTCACGCTCGTACACTCGATCACTATCACAAATTGCACACAAACTAATGGTATATCAAAGCAATGAATACATCGCTAGGCTGCAGATGTAGACAGCCACAGGGACAATTCCGTCCAAATGCAAAGCTATCAACCCAGGGTAGAGAATACAGTGAATTCTTGATCAAATTTGAACGATGTGGACAAGACTGATCAGTTAAATCTTTGACATGTGTAAATACTCTGAAAATTATCAAGGGATATCCATGGTATAAATACCAAATTTTATGTCTAAACCTGTGGAATCTTGCAGAGATTTGCGAACAATGGACAGAAAGTCATTCAGAATTTTCCTGGGATTCAACCCTTTCACAACAATGGTTTGGCCAAAACACGGTACTTCTGGACCTGTTAACAGGAAACTGGGGGTGAGTAGGTCATGACAAGAAGTACACATACATGTACAACTTAGAATCTCATAAGATGTTAGAATTTATAAGACATTAATACTTTTATGAAATTATAAAAATTACATTTTCCTACATATTACTTACTGCTGTCACTTAGTACATGTACCTGTACATGGTCTTTCAGTGACCTTTTCAATTCAAAAGTATCACAGTATATGGCAGAGGTTATCTTCATTTGTATGCAACAGTCATTCATAGCTTCTCAGTTTTCCTTAGATAAGGCATTTGATGCACATTGTATAACCTTGTCAAAATGTGGATCCTTTGTACGACTATTGATTTCTTTTTCTGTTTTAATGGTATGACTCAGCCACTTTATCCTGCCCTCAGAAACAGAGTCTTAAATTCTAGACGACAGTGTTAGATTCCACATACTCTTTCCTGTTGCAACATCCATATACCCTACTTACTGCTCTGCTTTTTATTTGGTGAGTGTCCGATGAAGCCAAACTTAATTTCACAATTTGTGATATCGGATTACAGGTACTTTGATCTGTACATGATTTTGACTGTCATTGACAAGTGACTAGACGGCAACCAGACTGTGGTACTGGCTCAAAGGTAAAGCAGAATTCCATAATCCAGTCACATAGTTGGACAATCCTTTCAAATAACTGGGCTTTTATGCAGCAATTACAGATGTATGACCTGCATAAATATTCTGATATATAACAATGAATGTATTTTGAAGATATCAGACAGTTAAAAAGGATTTTGGGCAGAGAGTGAAACAATGTTCAGTGTTTGTGTCACTGATATCAGTAAGTAATAAGCATACACAGTGGAAATTTGACACATGGTTGACTAAAATCATGAAAAATCACTCTTTTGCCCCAAACTGAAACATTAATGCCAACTTCAAAATCATCCATATTTTTTTTGTTTCATTGTTTACAGAGGATATCTGGGAGAGATGTGAAAGTAAGGCAAGACTGAAGATTAGTGGACACAAAGGAAGTTTGTTTGAATTGTTGCTAAGGTAGAACGCACCTCGGGGAAAGACATTCGGACTCTAAAACTTTTACAATTCTCTTCTGATATACCACATGTAGGGGTTCATTTTAACGCTCTTGGTGAAAGAAAACATTTCACCGGCTTAGTTTTTCAAAATTCGAAAATTTTCATTTTTCCCCATAGAGTTAACCCAGGGATGGCGGCCATTTTGAATTTCTAATATCGGTAAATCTTGGGTGAATTGTATCTCTAGTACCAAAATTTGCACGGTAACCCCCTATTTTTATTCTTGATTTTGAAAGAGAATGATTGAAAGATTCCTTGAGGAAAATTAGAGCAAAAGTTTAAGTCTTTCATCTTTGAGGTGCTTACTACCTTAACCTAGCGAGTCCACTCCTACCATCACTCCCCATTAAAGCCATTAAAGCATCACTTCCCCTGAGAAAATCCCTTTTAGTTAACAACCAAAGTGTGTCCACTATCCTTCAGTCGTCCCTGAACGTAATTCCGTTGACGTTACCTCTCATGATGACAGTAACGTTTGAAGATGCATCCGCTTGCTGGCCGCCTCCAATCTGAACCAAGCATACAAACATGTGAGCCTCGTCTAGAGTAAGATTTGCCAGTACAATGCTGGATTTCAAATACCGGTCTGTGCTTTGTTCTAGAGCCAGTAGTGTTTCTCCTTAAATAACGGCGGGATAGGCTCATATGGACCTCTGGCTGGACATATACAGTCTGCATTGGTCCCATTGCACCACCATAATTTCATATTTTTCTGTGTAGGCAAACATGAAAAAACTTACCAAAAGTGAACTTCGCAATCCTGCCTGTTATAATAACATCATACACTGAATAATTGGAAATGAGAAAACTGTCCAACCATGATACAGGAAAATCTGCATAAAACAGATATACATGCCCTCATGAATGGTAATGACAGCTCCTGAATAATAATGACATGACACTCTGTCACAATAAGTTTATAAGTCTTTCAATTTTGAGACAAGTACTCTGCAACATGTCAATCACCAAAACAGCCACTTCATCAATGTTAGTCCCTGTCAAAATATGCCGCCACTTACCCCTTCTTTTTCTTTTCAGCTTCACAAGTCAGAGTGACAGACTCATCTGGAAACTTTTCAATAACGCCATTGTCACTCAGAGTGTCCAAGGTGAACTTCACCAGGTCCTGGTATGATGTCTCACATCGTACATAATCAGCATCAGGGGCACAGTAGTTTGTCTCATGACAAGGTTGGATACCTGAAGATAACGTGAAACAATATGACGATTCTGCTTGGAACGAGACATATATGTATACTAATATACGCTTGTAAACCCAAATGAACGATTCTGAATTTTAGCCTTGGAAATACAGCAATGATATCTTTGTAAAAGGTTTGTTAATCTTGTATGTTGTCTGTTCATGTGAGACAAGCACAGTAATTACTAAGGTACACCACCTTGCTATCTATTTTGTTTTCAAAAGATAATTCTCACACTTTTGTACTTGTGATTTCAAAACCTTGACTGATCTACCATGGCATGGCATATATTATCACAGATATTGCATTGAACAGAAGAACATAATACTTCAGTATATACAAATGGAGGAATATAGATGTATCTGTCAGGATGATTGAAGCATATATGGTTATATGCCAATGGTGTAACACGTGACAGAGATGGGAAAAACAAATACATGGCATTGTCTAAAATTTCTCTAGAGGGCGCTATAGCATATATGTACATGTGCACCTCCAGGACTATAGCTGACACTGGACAGATTCATGTATTAACCCTTTCAAGCCTGAATCTGTATTAACAGGCATATATTCAGGTATGTTACAAGACAATAAGGCCTGAGACAATTAAAATGCCAAAAATTTCAAGAAAGAAGCAAAACAAGAGCTCCAAAGAAGAGCTGTTTTGAATTTTATATTCATGAATAGTGAGAAATCATTTTTCTATCAATACAGAAGCACAATTCAGTTTTAACCTTGTCATCATTGAAGAGAGTGACTGTGCCAGTTGTCAATTGCATAATATGCATACATGTATGTGTGAATTGGTGAAGGAAGCACGATGGCAAGGTGTATGTTTATTCAAGCTATCAACATTCTGTTGCAGAACAGGTAGTAATTGTTTTGATATTCGCATGGGGAATCCTGGTAACATGACTGTGGAAACCCAGGTAAAATATACTAGAGTAATGTACTGGATCAACAAAAACCCTTGTAAAGCGCGAAGCATGGTGCAGTAAAGAGGTGTGCAACGTGTTTCATGTTACCTCCCTAGAACAGCATCAATCAGAACCATAACAACCTTTGGAACATGTCTCCTCAAAATCAGAAATGGTCTTGAATGTCAGATTCTAAGTGTGATTGTGCCCAGTGGCCATCCCTTTTTCTCAATTTTGCCTTTTATCCTGCATAATTGCAACAGTTAAACACTGACCGATGGCATTAAAATATTAAAATAAGGTGTTTGAGATGTTATGAAAAGGTAATGCCTTTTTAACATGTGCGTTTTTTAATTACTCAACATACATGATTACAGACTGAGTACAGGCTACTGCAGATGTATTGCAGATTGTTTTGACAGAATAACACCGTCTGAAAATGCTGTGATATGCCTAGCAAGACGGAAGATCATAAGGTCAAAGCTGGCACTCATATTCATGTGGCTCACAGGATTAATGAGGCATTTTCATGGCTTTGTCTACGCAGACCTAATAATTAGCAGCCAGACATTGAGGCAACACAGTTCAAGCCAGATTGATGATCTCTGAATATTATAGTCCACAAATGGATTGCCTATGGTCCAAATCGTTGACAGTTAGTTTGGTACATTTTTTTCAAATACTGAAAAACTATTTTACACTGCAGCACTGAGAATTAGCACTCATAAAGCAGTGCTACTGTGATCAATTGTGACATCGACGAAAACCACAACTATGGTCTAAGACCAGTTTTGTACATTTATACACATTTGTCAGTACGATAGATCTACTCCACTGAACAGTTTTCTGTCTTAGCTCTGCAGTAGAAAAATTCACTACCTGGCCTCATCGTGCATTCATTGTCAAAGTACAAAAAGTCAAACCACAGTTAAGTATGAATTTATCACATTCAAGCACATATGCATCTCAAAAAAGTTTTTCACAGAATGAAACCCTCTAATGCCCAGGCATAAAGTCCAGGGATTGCTTCATTACTAGTAGCAGTATATTTACATCTCATTATTGAACAAGTCAATTTGGAAAATTTATTCCAGTTAATTTCCCACTTCTGTACTTGTTTACGCAGCCAAATACTTTCTTTTTCCAGCTCCTTCCAACTCCTGGTCATATTGCCTTGCAGTTTACTTCAATCATTAAAATAAATGACTCGCTGTTCATAAAACTGATATGAATTTTCTATTCCACAATCTACTGATTAGTAATTACTCTGAATCTATGTGGCGCCAACCAATTAATTATGACCATTGTTTTAGGTCAAAGGTCATCACTCGAGCATTTTGCAAGATGTGAATACAGCATGATCATTTTCATGCTACGTAATTGGCAGCAATATTTCATTCTTCAAAAATTTATATTTAATTACTGCTTTAACATGTTAAGTTACAACTAAGCACTCTGGTGCGAACACATGAACTATTAAATTTGCCTACAGTGGTACCAGTATGATATACATGTACTGTTCTGAGTGACACCGGCAGATGAGCCATTTCTTCATTAAATTTGGTTGCATCAATATTAATGCTTGTATTGATAATATTCATAAATATTAATGGTAGTAGTGAAAATGCTTGTTTCTGGACTGACTTATCACATAATATCAGCCCTGCCACAACCTCATACTGGTACAACCCCATTCTTGTCTGAGGTAGAGACAGGCTTATACCGCACATGGGGGAACAGGGAGACAGGATAATGATTATGTACAGCCATTCTTTACACATCTTATTCTTCTTATGTATAATTAGGCAAGAGAGACAATTCAATCACATGTGAATCTGTTACTATGACCTCAGACGGCACAAGACATACCTAATTAAAGAGTAAAATGTCTACCTTCCAGGCCATATTTTTGTTTGTTCCCAGGAGTCAGTTTGATGTATGTTGTTTGAAGCAATCCCAGGTTTATCTCACACACAAAACAATTAAGACGACAATGTCAGCAGATCCATCACACTGCCGTTTGAAACTGAGGCAGTTCATCTCTCCAGAGACTCATTCATTATCTACCCTACATTACCAACTGAATATAAAAATACATTGTACCTGTAAAATAATCTTTAAGGCAGAACGCACCTCAGGAACAGATATTCAGACACAAACTTTTACAATTCTTTTCTGACATACCACCCGTGGGGCGGGTGTTCATTTTAAAGCTCTTCATGTAAGAAAACTTAACTGGCTTAGTTTTCCAAAATTTGAAAATATTATTTTTCTCTATAGAGTTACCACAGGGATGCGGCCATTTTGGATTTTAAATATTGGTAAATCTTGGGTTATTTGTTTCTCTAGTACCAACATTTGTGCTGTAGCCCTCGATTTTTATTCTTGATTTTGAAAGAGAATGGTTGACAGATTCCTTAAGGATAGTTTGAGAAAAGTTTAAATCTTTCACTTTCGCATACTACCTTAAGAGTGGTGAGGTTGATTAATGTAAAATTTTCTTGAATTTTACAAACATTGCTCACTCAATTAAAATGGAACTCTTTCGGTGATTGTTTTTTATTTTCGTGTTGGCAGAGATATTATAAATAGTAGGTCATAATAGGATGTCAGTTTCTGCTTCACTGTATACGGGGAGAAAGTTCATCAAAACAGACGCATATATCTTATCCTACTGTCTCCTCTTATCAGCAATAACTTAATACTAGGTAAGTTTGGTTTAACCCTTTGCACCCTGACCCCCTGGTACTCTATGACGTCATCGGACATTTATGTCCAAGCCAGGTTCAAAGGGTTAATAAGCAATGCATAATTAATGAGTATTACTATCCAAATAGACTATAATAATAATAAGTGTGAAAGAGACACTGTTCATGAATTACATTTGACATATAACCGCAATCATACACCGTGGAGCAAGAAAAAAGCATTGTTGCAGCATAAAGACGGTACTACTCTCTATGGTTGTCGCAATATCATGGTTAAAGCATTCTAACTATCACATGATCTACGATAAAGGCCAATGGTAGGACTTTGACAGTTTTAACAGCTAAGTCTGGCTCAAAGATCACATTGGCAGATGCACTTTTCAGAAAGTATAATTATACAGTGAACAGGCTAAACTTAACCTACAATGACTGAAGTATAGTGGGTTCATTCTGTATATTTATTCACAGCAGTCATTAATACAAATAGAGTACCAACAGAAGAAGGAATGGACCCACTGTTGTTCAGATTTGCAAAAACTGTTAAATACCTGGTACCATTGGTTTCAGTGAATCTTTAGTCTGACTTATGTGTGTATATTAAAATACAGTGAAACAGATATGACTCTACATGGAATGATCTGGCATACGATTACTCAACATTCAATGCTCATTACATATAGTTTGATGTAATTTGCAGACTATTAAAGGTTTGGAAAGGGGTAGCAGGTGTTCCCAATTCTGATGTCTATCGGTATTCATTGCAGTAATCTGCATAATGAATACAATATTATAAAAGATGGTCATGTTGTAAGAATTGGGCCATTTTTTCTCAGTGAGTCAGGGAATAAAACGAAAGACTAATGGTTTGGAAAGTCCTTGCAAACGCAAGTACTTAGATCATTGCCCTCTGTTTTCATTCAATTGCTGAAATTTTATACATAATAAAATGTTTCATTTTTCTTTATGGGAAATGGTTGAAAAGAGATTAAAATCTACTTTCCATTCACCTTCAAGACTGATATTACAATATATATTCTCCTAATTTCAGTATATCAGCTATCACCTAAAACTAAAGAGCACAGCAAACAATACATTGATCTTGTAGAAGTTATATTAAATGAATGTCATGTATAAAATAAACATCTTATCATACATGATACAAGCCTAAAAACCTGTGTTAAGTTTGTGCGTATAGCTTTACCCTTGATATCTCTCTAAAATAGTTCAAAGACATCTCATTTTTGTTGATTATCCATCCTTATCCTCTTCATTGTTTCATTTTATTGATCATGAATGCGGAGGAATATAGCCTCGACTGAACGTCTTGCTAACAGTTCATAAGGTGGTATTATTTGTCATTGTTTTTTATAGCGGCCCAGAGAAGGGACAAGGATCAAAGGACAAGGATCTAGCCAGTATTAGGAACACAACCGGTAACTTTAATCAGTGTCCAGCTAAAAGTGCGATCTTATCACTTAATTAACTTTGTGGTTAATTCAGTTGCGGTTATAGCAACTTGCGCATAGACTTGACAAGTCTTTCTGATGGCAAAGTGGCAGAGGTATATTGCGGCAAACAGAAAGGCCTGTAGCTACATGGGTAGTAAGTGTTTTGACAGTCCATTAAATCACTGAGTGTCTGTGTTGGGAACATGGATAAGTATTACATTTTTAAATATACGGTACTTTTCAACCGTGCACCAAGGACTTAAAATTCATACACTCTTTCACCATGTGCCCTAAATTACCAAGTAGAGGTAGTGGTAATTCAAGCAGTATAAGGTGCTTTCTATTTCTGTGTTTATCTTGATCAGTAAACTGACCATCAAATCACTTGTTATCTTGATACATACATGTCGCTGTTTTCTCATGTTTGTTTTGCCATGGCTGCCAAAGGACTGCCTTGGCTAGCTTTCATTGTACTAACACTTACATTTCTGAGTAAATGAAATTTTGACAAGCGATAAAGAAAAGAGTTCAAAAGTATATATTATTCAGTTCTCAGGGCACAAACAGCCTCTTTCACTATTAATACTGATTGTCAAAGTCTCCCATGCTCTATGTATGCCGACTAGTTTTCTCATTTTTTCTTCTCATACTTGCTTCACTCAAACAACCAACCAGGGGTCTCATTTCATAACCAGGGTCTTCAAGACCGAATGACTAAGAAGGCACTGACAGTGACACTTAACACACAGTGAAAGATGGGCCAATACTTCCTGACTTGCCAGGAGCAAAGCACGTACTTCAAAAGAAAAGGAAAACACAAGCACAAGACTTTTAGAAGCAAAATATATCACTAGCGATACATAGAAACGTAATATCAGATGACAGATTCATACTGTATCATGAATCAATATACAGGATCAATAAAGAGCCGTATACAACCATAATGCTAGTATTATGTACAAGAAGTCATTGGCACCCGAGGAATATAAGCCCCTGTCTGAAGAATGAAAAATGTATCTCAAACAAAACCAAAAAATATGATTTATAAGATTTTCTGAGAACGATGACTCACTGTTGTTATCTGTTATCTTAGATACTGAGAATTTTGTCAAGAAAAATAAGTCGCCAGGAATCAGTGACCGCATTTGTCAAGCAGTTTAAGCCAGTTTCTTGGATACAGTTGTCATAAGAAGGGGGTCATCTACCGGTATGGGATATTAATAATGATGATGACTCACATATGTCAGGGCTGAATGTGTCTGACATTTAAACAATGCATTTCCTTATCAGTTTGACTGCTACTCAGAAATACAGATATTGGATAAAGATACTGTATTAATTGTATCAGTGCAATGTAACGATATCACTATACTAATATACAGTATTGTAGATGGGCGGATAATGTTGATGTCTTCACCAACATCTTTCGGTAAAATATAACATAAAGTTGCTGTGGTAGAAGAGCTAGTTATGACTTGAAAAAGTCTTTGACTTGTAGTACTGTATTATGTAAATTATCTATAATCATTCTGTACAAATAAATATTATTTTTGAGCAGTAAATCTGCTATTCATGATCTTGCTGGGGTGGGTAAAAAGATATTAATTCACAATCCATATCAAAACAACATCACAACACTTCAATTTACTTGAGTTTGATGTTTTTATGGCTCCACTATAAATTGTCATGGAACCTAAAGTTGGGGATAAATTTGGGTTATTTAAATTTACACAATGACATATAATATCAATCCAATGAATTTGACACTGATATCATTTATTGACATTGAATCAGACTTAAAGTCAGTGTCCAGTGAGTTAAATATTAAATGTACAACCTACAGCAAAATATAATCCCCATTTTTACGCAAACTGGCAACACTCGATTACTGAGCATGTCAACATTTCAGCAATAAACCATATCAAGCAACAGTACAGCATGAGCTTTTGACTACTTCACAACATAAATGCAAGAGCGATAGCTGGTGCATATTTGGAGTGAACAGGTCAAAATCAAGTGGTATATCTGTAGCTGATGTGGTATTGCTATTATACATCATATCAGTACAAGTATATATAAATTCTAGCGTAAAATGTCAAAAAAGGAATTTTTCTCTTGTTGAGAGCTTGCGTGTGTTCCATGCATGATGTACAGCAAATATAGCGCGGTTATTTTAACATGTTGACCAATCAGTTTGCTGTATTTGAGCCATCAATAATACACCTTAGCATTACCTGCAGTGCCAATAGAACACAATAATACTACTACAGAATTAATGGCTATCATTGACATAATGAGTGATGCAGGAGATGCTGTAATCTTTAACTAAGTGCATGGCAGACAGTAATGTCTTTACCATCTACTGATTATGTGCATGTACCACAACCAACTTGTAGTTTGCACACAGACACGACGGTACTAAGGTACATACATGTATATTGTTGGGTACTATTATCTTTAGAAAACCACAAAAGGTTGTACATATGATAGCTGTACAGCATTGAAACTTCTACATGTTGTGACTTCATTAATTCTGTTCATCAAAGCAATAGGTGTAACACTGCCATGTGAAGGTCATGATATCAATACCGGTACATTATTTGGTGGCAGTGGTGGGATTATGCCATCCTTTCCACTGCTTTTGACATAAAATTCATTCGTAAATTAAAAAAGTTTTAAAAATACAGCCGGAGTTCACAGGAAAACACTTTGTATAGCATTAATATTAGGGATGGGGAAAATACTATGTACCGGTATCTATTACTGACTGTTGTAGTCTGTACACATACAATCATGTAAATCAATCCTAGCTGGTAAGTATTTATGCAACACAAATTAATATGCCTGAATTCTTTGTGAAAGCAGGTGGAAGCATTGTGAATGATTCATGTCTTGTTTTGTAAAGATAATGCATACATTTATACAATATCAACCTACAAATGAATGGGTGCGGATGTAGCTACATGATTTATTTTTGTCACAAATGTGCAGATATACCGGAAATTTTACAATGTTTAGCAAGGATGTGACAAATTGCCCATAGTAGTTTTCTTGATTGATATCCATCTAAATTAGGCTCCAATGTCAATTTTGTCTTTATATGCATGTTTACAGATATATCGCTAAATCATGCAGGTGTTTCAGTCACGAAGTCTTGATCATGTTCTGTTTATGAGATGTTTAATGTACAGTACTGTATCGCATGTCATGGGCAGCTGAACAAAGCTTGAAATGAATTTGCTTCCTACATCAACTTCCATTGGCAACTGCAACAATGAAGTCATACAACAATAGACAACACAGGTACTCTTCAGATTACAGCTGCATGTTCCTTTATATTGTTCTGATCAAGAACCTTTGGTTGAATCTATAGCATGACTTATTCCAAGAGGGACATTAATTGAGGCACAGCAGATCTTGTCAATCCCAGCATGAGATATCCCCTCATCAAATTATGCCCCCATTACTTGAGGCAAGCATCAAGTGGGAAACTGCTGCAAATTCCACTGCACACGTACGCAGATACTGTTTGTTCAGTGAGTTTCGTCTGCATGGCCTCTGCTGTTGACTCATCGCGATGGAAAAGCTCAGCTGACCGGTATCTTTGCCAATCCAGCAATCTGCTGTCAACTTTGATTTGAACACTTTTAACTTCACTTGACCCCTCTTACTGATGGTGGGCATGCACAGTTCCCCACAGCTGCACACATGCACGGTTGGGAATTACCAGACTAGTTACTGGCACATCAATATGCCTTTAGCACGTTAAAAGAGCAGTGTTTGTGATTTCCTTTTCAGAAAGCACTCTATTGAACAGCTGAAAATTCAACTTTTGACAATTTTATGACACATCTGTGTTTAGGTGTTTATGAATCAGTAAATTAAAATACATAAAAACATATATCATTGGTAAAGAATAGGCTTTAAAGGAAGTAACAGGTGATCTACAGTTGTAATAGGAAGTTGAAAATAGGAAATAAGTGCCAGTTGTGAAATTTGAGCATCTAAGCTAATCCAGTAAATGTCACCATGATATAGTAATAGACATGAGCATTGCATATTATTGACAGACTAAATATACTTTGTACACAAAGACCAACTGGTTTTCTGTTTTGTTTTTGAATTGTTTATTTTTCCTTTTTTATTTGTTTATTATTGTTATTGTTGTTTTCTTTTGCTTTGTTTTGTTGGGGGGGACATGAACAAGTTCATTGGCAACCAGTAGCCCAGAACCAGGAAGGGTAAACATGCATAACCTCTAGCTTGGATAGTTAAGTTTATTCTTTGGACAAGAATGAATGTAAATGACCATAATTGACTTGTCTGTTAAAATCGGTTTTGCATTACACAGGCGCCATGCACTCACCCTACATAGGGCCATGATACGATTCATGAAGACAAATTTCTCACCTTACTATATGTCTTGTCTGAATCACAGTTCCCTGTCCAGTTTACAAGCAGATGATGTCAGTGAAACACTGCAGGATAAAAGTCATGAAGCCACTTGCAACTAAGATGTATGTTCACTGCATCAACCTGGTACCAAATAAACCAGGCGTAAATTGAATGAAATTGCCTTTGTATAGCCATGACTCATTGAGAGTAATCCACTTGACAGGGTGCTGGCTACCGTTAGTGACGGACAGGTGCATTTTCTTTGAGCGATCATGTTGACAATTTGAAAAGCTTTCCAATATACACTGAATACTTTGCAGTGCAGTTTGTTTGTCTTTATCATTTCACATTATCATGAAATGTCAGAAAAGTCAATACGTAATATGATATATAAAGACCGTATTTTATTACATTATCTGGGCACATAAGATTTCTTTGTCAACTGTTATCGTTTATATTTTGCTTGAGTTGAATGTTTTCTTCTGTCCTTTATCCAGTGAAAAGTGACAAGTTGATATTTGTGGTCAGCTATGACATTCTGTCTACATTTGAAAATTTTCCTCCTTCCTATATCTGATGCACAATGTCAAGCTGACATTTTTGACATACATTGTACATACTTCCTTCATTTTCCTTTTAATACATGTAAATATTGTTGTGTGTGTTCTTGGTTTAGATGTTCAAAATTCGTTACAACAGAATAGTCCCACTTCCTTATAATCCATCTGTTGTGACTTATTTGTTGAATAAATAGAAACCAAAAGAATTATACATGGATAATGGAAAAGTACAAATTTGGGTAAAAGAACATTTGCTGCGAGATAAAATTTCAAATAACTGTACCTTCAAAAAATGAGAAATGATTTCATAAATCCAGCACAAGGCTTACAGCCAACAATTTGTCTTCTAGTATTTGAATGTCTTCTGACAAGTCAATTCGATGACTGATAGTCTATTGAGTAATTTCCTTCATAACTTGTGGCAACCCACAAAGACACTGACTTGGTCATTTTGTTTCACCTTTGATATATGCTGACATAATATTAAATCATGCCAAGTGTCAACTGGAGATCCGTCTATGAATCTCTTCGAAGCTCTGACTCAATTCTCAGTAAAATCTTGAGGGAAGCCACTCATCAGGTAAACAGTGCTTCATGAAATTTATAGGGTATTTTTCCCCGTGATAATGTGTCTTGGATTTTATGACATAGGACATCTAATCCAAAAGCAAATATATTTATTATTATATTGCTACCTGCATAGAACATCAAACTTTCTCAGCAAAGATGAAATTAATGGTAGTTTTTCCTTGGGATTAAATTTTCAATAGTTCTCTTCAAAGATTTTCATTCCGTCAGATATATTACTGTATCACAAAACTCAAAAATCACAGTACCAAATAGTATAGATGCAATAAAGAAGAGCTACCACTCCAACACTGTGACTGGAGTAGGAAGATCTCAGACTGCTACTTTAAAGGTATACAGTCACCTGTAATCTAAATATGCCCATATATGGTCAAAGGGGCGTTCCTTGGTATTCAAAATGCCCATGTGAGGGCGCTGTTTTTTTAAAAGTGGCCACCCACTTAAAATCTGTGATTGGTTAGATTTTCTCTTTCCATGGTAACTGTGGCAAAATTGGAACAGGTGACAGTATACCTTTAATGCTATTCTAGCCATTGTGATAAATATAATTCTCCTAGAGGTCTGGTTTCTGTTCCTTTTCCCTTCTTACATCATTGAAACATACAATCATTTCTAAGGATGATCCTTTCAATTAAAATACTCTTTACCTATCTTGAACAGAAAAATTCATTATTGCAATATTGCATTACTGTGATATCGTGATATTATTGCATTATTGTGATATTTTAATCAACATATAGAAATATTTGCAAACAAACAAGTGAAAGAAATGTTTGTAGCTATTAACTTTTACTGAACAGATATAATTTGACTTGTTTGTTAGGTTGACTTAGGGTAAGTATTAAGATAACAAAACTAAACAAAACTTCAGCCACATAAAGTATATAGAAACTAAGCAGATGCTGTTGTTTTACATGAATGGAACACAGACTTTGAATGAGCAGAAGTACGTAATATATTTTCTTGTATAAAATATATGTGCATATAGGGAAACACATTTCCATAAATGTCATTTTTGGAACCACAGTCATGTGTGATGGGGTTCCAATAATTTTATGCCTATTACATGATACACTATGTCTATTCACAGTCCCTGAGAGAACTGCAGCACACTTGATGAATCTTAATGCTCCTTCAGATTCATGGCTTTGTTTTACATGTACTTACAGGCAATCATCAGAGGTCACAAGGTCAAAGCCATTCATGGATTCAAGACTGACTATATAGCCTTGACTGACATGTTTTGATTGCCTCACATTTTAGATGCGTCATTGACAGCAGTCTCACCTTAAATTACACTGGGACCCACTTTACAGCGGCCAGATTCAGTCGTGAAACACCAAGTAGATAATTGTCACATCTAATTAAATTTGGTGAGTTTCCGAAGGGCATTACAGCTCCAGTTCAGCAGATAGTCAGGAAAATCAATGGGGTGTAAGGAAATGATCATACTACCATCATAGCTGGTTGCTATAACAAGGACTTGAAAGCATTCATGAGAGAAAAGTATGTCTCCTGACCAGACAGAAAACAAAGTAAAGTGTCTGTATAGGGATCTGGGCAGGATGATTTGATTGATATCATAGCTGCTACGTATACACCTGAGTGGCACTTTAATGCATTTAAGTAAAACTTCTCATTTGTTTCCGTAATATCTTATCCAGCATATACCGGTAAAATCTCCATAATACTTTCAAAATTACTTGAGCATAGTACAAGTTGCCAGTGGACAGAAAAGAGTACATCCTAAATTTTATATTTACTCTGGGCATAACATTCTCAGCTCTGCCAAATTAAAACTATGTTGACATAATGATATAACCAGACCAAGAACTTAAATCATGAACCACCTGTTGTTGACCTTGTTTCTGATGTCAAATGATTACGGTACAACAGTATATCATGGCAAAGAATAATGAATAAAATTCATCGGTAACCTTCCATTCGAATGTAAAAACCTTTCAAGTTGTACCAGGTTGTATATTTCTGATTTTTCTAGTGGATTTACAAAACGACTGGTGGTGACTTTGGTGACTCCTGAACTCCACAATCAGAATCAAAAGACTAGAAACATGTACTCTCTACAATGATAAACACTGACATGCATTTGTTTATACACTTCACATCATGTTAAGATGCTTTGCTGTACTAAATTTGAATAATTGCTACTTGCATGTAGAAAAAAACAGCTTGGAAAATAAAATGACCGCTTTATTTGATCATATTGTAATAGTAACAGGTGCCACATATATCAGTATAAACTGGATATGTCTGTAATATAAAGCATCTGACATAACTTCATTTTACACCTTCCTTTTGTGAATATGACGATACCCCATTGTGAGTATGGGCTTTGTCTGATATCTGTATGAATCTATCAAGAGTCTGAACAGATTCACATGAAAGTTTGAATGATAGGATTTGAATGACAATGAATATTCAAAGGATGTTGTGTTATTCAAAAGCATGTTGTCTGTTATTCACAAGCATGTTGTGCTGTTCGAAGCATGTTGTGTAATTCATAAGCAAAGTTTTTGCAAAATAGACTCGGCATTACCTGTATTGGGTGCCAGATGGACTGGCATGGATCAATTGATGGATGCATGATAACTAAATCTTTGCATTCCCGTTCAAACTTCACAACTGACCGTGGTGATGAACAATGAAAAGAAATGCGAACGTTCCGACTATTAAAATAAAAAGTGATACCATAATTATGGACTAGCTGAGAGTCTACTATGTATTCTGCAAAGATAGGTGACTGTATATCATATACCATCTCATAGATGATTACATCATTGTCTATTTTTAGAAAATGCAGTCAGTTGCCAAATATTAGTATGCTTTAAGTATTTGATAATGTGCAAAAGGTTGACTTCCAGAATGTCATATCTAATATCTGAAATTCAAATGTTTTGTAGCGCTGTATTAAATATTAACAAAGTATCAACCAGCTCTGAGGAAATCAATATTGTTTTTGTAAAATGAAATGATCTCTCAACTGTAGCAGGGGAAAAAAATTCTGTGACAGATCTAGATGTACCTGTACAAGGCAATAGGAATACTCTAAGGGCAAGCTGATTGCTAGACAGAGTCTTGTTACCTGCAATTGCCTGAGTCATACACTTAGATGTTTCAGTCCTTTGGCACAACGCGGCAAATGCGTCCTGAATTAATGAGCCATCTCTCACGTCAGCAGAATTACCGGGTATTGATGTACCAGTAGCACCAACTATCACATGACTGGCAATCAAAGGGTCGAGCTAACCATTAAATTTCCACATTACGCCATTGGCAATAAAATCCAAGTATTTCATAATATACAAGAAGTTTTTTTGGAAGTTGTGATTCAGGATGACTCATGCGCTAAGTGCCTAAAAACTTGATTTGCAGCTCTTTAAAAACTCCTACCAGTATACCAAGTATTTCTCGGAACATATTGATGTTGGTGTGAATTTCAAAATTATGTGAGTGTTAAGTGCTGTCAGTACGTATATGTCATGCACAATGACCGCAATATTGCTGTTGAAAACTGGCATGACAAGATGCCATGTAAAGGTTGATGACTTGTGGTTCTAAGCCAACTATACAAAACCAATCAAGCGAAATAAAGTATTGTATTGTTGGGGTTCATTTTAAAGCTCTTTGTGTAAGAAAACTTTTCACTGGCTTAGTTTTTGGAAAATCAAAAAGTTTATTTTTTTCTCCATTGAGTTAACACAGGGATGGCGACCATTTGAATTTTAAATATTGGTAAATCTTGGGTTATTTGTTTCTCTAGTAACAAAATTTGCCTGTGACCCCTGATTTTTATTCTTGATTTAGTAAGAGAATGGCAGAACATTTCATTAAGGAAAGTTTGAGCAAAGGTTTAAGTCTTTCACTTTCGAGGTGCATACTACCTTAAATCACACTATACTTCTCTTAGACTCATACTCATAGGTAAATACTTTCTCACTCAAATATAGTCC
Organism: Ptychodera flava; assembly: GCF_041260155.1. NCBI lineage: Eukaryota > Metazoa > Hemichordata > Enteropneusta > Ptychoderidae > Ptychodera > Ptychodera flava. The sequence goes on from NC_091946.1 coordinate 28,655,962, forward strand.
AAAAACTACTGTTCTATGCAGGCATAATGACGATGAGCATCTATCTGAAAAGTTAAAAATACTGAGATGGTAGCTCTGGCGGTATGGGAGCCTTTGTGTGTGATGGACATACATCGGCACATACATACCCACAAATATACTGACATACAGACGCCACCGACTCATCATATAAGCTCTTTTTTGGTATTTATATACAAAACCAAATATGAGCCAAAAAAAATTACACATGATTGGCCATCAATTCATCTTCCTAAGAAGATGAAAATGCTAAATTCAAGGTACAAAGTATCAATACATGGTTGACTTGTTGTTATTCCTGGTAAATATCAGATGAAATGCTTTCAAAAGTTGTTATGTTCAGTTCATTGAACTGCATCAAAAAATAATTCTCTGACCTAGCGGGCACTACCGAAGATTTACATCAGCAATATGCACATGGATGGAATTACTGATTTTATTAGTTTTGAAATATGTGACTTAAGTGACATGATGATGATGAAATAAAAAACAATTACCATTTAATAATGATAAGTTGTTTACATGCATATTAAAAGAAACATCAATCTTTCATTGACTGAAATAAAGTTTAGTAGAATTTTAGACACTTAAGTTAGACCTCAAATTTGTATGCTGTTTTCAAAGTGATTATTTTCACAGATATCAAATTAATGTGTATGACAAAACCAAATTAAGAAATTGTCTTTTCACATGTATGAATGTATGATTTTTCTATATATGTTGCCTCAACACACTTTAGCATGGTGAAAAGTTGGAGACTCAGATGGATGACAAATACAAACTTTTGTATTTTCATTGCACCTTGTCGATGAAAACTGGAAATGTTACCACTATTTGCAATACTAAATTTTGTCATGCATTTGCTTTAATACGTACATTGTGTAACCTTCATGTAAATTTCTGTGATCCATATATATATATTTTTATCTCGCATGTGTTTCGTGCACACATTGTAACTTTTTACAGCGCTCAGAATTCATAATATCTGCTTTCATTCTTATGATATACCACAGTATGTTTATGTGCATTAGAAAACAAGCCCTCAGAAATTATACCTCCGTAATCCTGTATTCAGCTCGGGAAATTAGAAAAGAATGTCCTCTAAGTAATTCTGCAATATTGTACATGTATGATCTTGTCTTCTTTTTTACTTTGGCAGACTTCGTGGATTTTCCCTCTAGAAACAAGTCATCGTTGATGACACAGTCCCCGCTTGTCCATTTTGTTATAATCTTTGGTGTCTAGGTAGCTGTGGTCTGGGTCGCTGTGGAATGACATTGATGCAACGGGTGCATCAGGCCTGTGACTTGCATAATGAAGTAATCTGAGGAACGTTCAATAAATGACTCATCTCTGCCGGTAATGACCACTGAAGGAACTTTTGATTACATCACACATAACGATGCCATCACTGCCTCTAGTGTCATGACGGCACATACTATACACATGGTTGGTGGAATTTTTGAATGCTATGGGATTGGGTATGTTGTTGTAATCAGCCATCAGCCATTTCGGATCATATAATGAAACAATTTAATGTGCACAAGAATGCAGCCATAGTATTTTATCTTCGTATCACGTTTGAACAAAATCAGTCCATCGAGGGACAGTGACCTATGTTTATGTTTCAAAGACATAAAAAAATCACACCAAAATTGAAATCAAATGGCTGTCTCTTGACCATATGGATCATAGCACAAAATTAGTAGACATGCATATGTATGCCATGGTACTTTATCTTTGTACCAAGTCTCAACAACATTGGTTAAGGAATATTTGCATATGATTAAGCCTCAAAGACATGAAAAAATCCAAAAATGACCATCGGGCAGAGATATTGGAAAAAAATTTACAATCTGGCAGCCAAATTGACATGTATGCCATAGTGCTTGATCTTTGTGCCAAGTTTGGACAAAATGGGTGTAATGACCTTTGAATTATGCTTCAAAGACATGCAAAATTCCAACAAAATGGCAGTTCTGCAGCCATATTGGATCCTATCGCAAGGTTAATTGATACATGCATATGCATGCCATAGTACGTGCTTTGCCTTTGTGCCAAGTTTGAACAAAATCGGTTCAAGGATGTTTGAGTTACTGTTCAAAGACATGAAAAAATCGCAAACAAAATGGCCACCTGTCAGCCATATTGGATCATTTCACAAAATAAATTGGTGTTCATATGAAGGGCATACTATTTTGCTTTTGTGCCAAATTTGAACAGAATTGGTTCAATAATGTCTGAGTTATGGTCCATAGACATGAAAAATCGCAACAAAATGGCCGCCTCACGCCCATATTGGATCGTATCGCAATATAATTTGACATGCATGTGTAGGCCATAGTGTTATGCCTTTGTGCCAAGTTTGAACAGAATCAGTTTGAGGATGTTTGAGCTATGGTTCAAAGACACGAAAAATCGCAAACAAAATGGCCGCCTCGCGGCCATATTGGATCGTATCGCAAACTTATTTGACATGCACATGTAGGCCATAGTGTTATGCCTTTGTGCCAAGTTTGAACAGAATCTGTTCAAGGATGTCTGAGTTATGGTCCAAAGACACGAAAAATCGCAACAAAATGGCCGCCTCGCGCCCATATTGGATTATATCGCAAAATTATTTGACATCCATAGTGTTATGCCTTTGTGCCAAGTTTGAACATAATCTGATCAAGGATGTCTGAGTTGTGGTCCAAAGACATGAAAAATCGCAACAAAATGGCCGCCTCGCGGCCAAATTCGATCGTATCACAAAATAAATCGACGTGCATCTGTAGGTCATAGTGCTATGCCTTTGTGCCAAGTTTGAACGAAATTGGTTCAGCAGTGTCTGAGAAACTGTTGATGACGGACGGACGGACGGACGGACGGACGGACGGACGGACGGACGCACAGACGGGACCCAATCTATAAGTCCCCGCCGGACTTCGTCCGCGGGGACTAATAAATGTCGACTTTTCAAGAAATTTATTTGCCTTATCTCTGATCTCTTTAGAATTTATGTAGCCAAAGGGAATCATAATATCATGTGTATGTTTCTTTTGAGTATATTAATCATCTGATATACAGAGCGTAAATGCAGGACAAAAAAAATTTCCACTGGCTGCACCAACTGGGATTTTACGGAAATGTAACTAAAACAGATTGGAACTGGCAATGCAAGTCCCCCTCAACTGCTGCATTTTGATATCAGTGCCAGACTTCAAAGCAAATTTAATTGTTTAGGTTATTAAGGTAGTTCCCACCTCAAAAATGAAAGACTTAAACTTTTGCTCAAACTTTTCTCAAACAAATTTTAAACCATTCTCTTTCAATATAAAGAAAAAATTGGGTCAATATGCAAATTTGGTACTAGAGAAGCAAATTATCAGAAATTTACCAACATTATAAATTTCGAATGGCTACCATCCCTGAGTTATCTCTATGGGCAACAAATAAATTAACTGATTTTCTAAAACCTTTATGCAGACTCACAGTGAAAATTTTGTTCACTCCACAAGCTTCAAAGGGAGACCTACAAGTGATACCAAAAGAATATTGTAAAAAAGTTTGTGAGTTAAATATCTGTATCCAAGGTGCATTCTTCCTTAAACTAACAGTTTTTAAATTTATACAAATGACAACTTTTGCAAAATATTGAATCATTTGATAAAGCTGCAAGGTGGTTGAAAGCACATTCAGACAGTAAAATTCTCATCTCTGTGGGGGCTTTCCCATTTGACAGATTGTTGCATGAAGTTTATACAACCTACACTTAGGCAAAAAAAATGATTTGTTTCTGGTCACCACCCACATCACTTCAAAGTGTGCGCATCAACTCTTTTTTTCCTCTTTTCATTTGCCCATATGGAAAAAAGGGGAAAATGTATCAAATTCCACCAAAAATTTTTTAAAAAATTTTAAATCACATCGCTGAATCAGTTTTGCCACATTTCAATGACCAGGAAAAACCTATTTTTATTTTTAGCCTTAGTTTAATCTAGTTGCTAACCTCTGAAGCCACTTGATTAACTTTTAATCTGACCAATGCCAATCATGAAACCTGTTTTCCTCCAGAGCTAATCCCAAGCTGCAGTCAACTTCTGTCAAGTTAATCAAAACACATTATGTAATTGGCCCGCTTGGATTTGAAGTAGCCGAAGTGTCGCAAAGTTAATGAAGAGATCGTAAAAAATTTAAATTTTGTATCTTTAAATGAAAAATTCAACATCATTCGTGTAAATGCTGTATGATTCAAAAAATTTTACAACCTGCACAATCAGATAACACACCTGACACACGCAAGACGTAGTCTCATATCATTTAATTAAGCCCTAAAGCCTTGCCATTACAGTGCCCTATAGATCATTCTTTTCATACTTCCTGTCATGGGAGTAAGTCATTAAACAGGTTGCTTCCATATCTTTATAACAAATCTCCTCCTTATTTGCATACTATGATAATGAACATCTGGGCCTATTATAGCTTAATCCTTGAAACTTGTGATGGTCAACACATCCCAACACTCCGTCTATAACAGCAATTTGTTTTCCTGTAATTATATCTCAGAATACATACATTATTAGGAGATTCGTTTTTAACATTCGTAACTCATCATCTGTCTATTTTTTTGATGTTGACTGTTACAAACACAGAAAACATCCATTATTTGCAATGATGGTACTTTATTTATTGTCAGTAGATGATTCTGAAATGATGGTGTAAATTTACATATGACAGAGCTGTATATGCAAATGATGATGGTACAACTGAACGCCACAATTCAGTTGTTATACAGTAGCTCACTGAGACTTTCCTGTGCTGGGGTTCAATCACAGATATGCATGTGATACTGTAGGCCTCCGTTTGCAATGCTACAAGACCATTTACTTTGCTTTTCCATGCTATTTCTTCAAGTGCCTAAACATTAAAAGCACTCATTCACTATTGCTACATATATGCAAGCAACAGCAAAAACAAAACTGCTCTATCCATTTTGTGATGAATAAGACAATAGCAAATCTGAGAATCACGCGTATCTGTGGAAGATATCAAATTTTCAAAAGTCAAATGTCAAAAAAGCTGAAAATCAAAACCTCTTCTTTTCGGTTTCTATGGGCACAATATTTCTTGTTCTTTGAAAGCTCTACAGCTAGTTTCCAATTTCATCAAATACTGGACTTCCACTGAATCATTAATTACAGGATGAAGGACGCATCCAGGTATACGGTAACAAATGCAGGCTATGTATTACTTTCAACTGAAAGCGTTTTGTCTCTCACCTGCAGTGCACGTAATATGTGACTTCATTATGATACATGTGTCATCAATTACAAACCTGTGAAAAGAGTTTTTTCATTCGTATGTCTTTCCTCAATAAAGTTTTATCTTCCCTTGGATTACAGTAACCTCCTCTTGTTTATTTAATTTATTGTCACTTAAGGGTGATTAAGCCACTACATTTTCATTAAACAATGTGTTTTATATCTTTGTCATTGAAAGATAATCCCAAGAAAAATGACCAAAAAAAAGACAAGTCACCAGACTTGTTTCTCATTATAAGCTCTTCAAACATACAAACTTTTCCCAGTATGTTTTAAGTTTAACTCTATAAACTGGACTTGAACAATTTCATTAGAATGCGATATTTTTCCATTAAAGACTTATTACCTAGACTTCATTGTACATAATTTATAAACCAGCCATGCTTTTCCCATTTATATTTAAAGGAATAAAAACTGAAATACTTTCAAATAATTTACCATAATTTTTATTTTATGCACTGAAATTCATTGTTGCCACAATTTTCATATTTCTAAACTGTTTGTTTCATATTTGCATATATTGATGCTTATTCATTGTGTAGTAGATTGACGAAAGAAGTTAGGGATCACCAGACTTCTGTATATATTATTAAATTATACACCTCTGAACAACCCTCTCCAAGCAGCTTTCATTTTAAGCAACTTGAATTATCATTAATTTTTCATACTTTTTTTAAAGAATAGCTATTTTTTACCCCATTATCTTATCAGCTGCATATATCATTCTACTATCCTTCCAAGTGAAAAGAAAACCTAGCAGAAGTGCAACTGAGTGTGTCTAAATACAGTTTGCCCTGCAGTGAAATTACCCATAGTGCATTGCAACATGCCACATATTCCTTTGAGAAATGCTGAGAGAGTTTATAATCTTTGGGGCGTACAAACAACAAAAGATGCTTTTTATTTTCGCAAGACGATTACAATAAAGTCAGCTGACAAAATATTGATTGCAAAATTCTTCATCCTATGATGTATCAAGTGGCTTGATTACCCTTGCTGGGAGTTTCTGTTCTTTCATGTATCCTAGAACTAGTAGAGGAAGCTGATCATTTGAAGTTTTTTATCAGAAATCACATAAGAGATAAATTAAGCTGGAACCTTTAATCATTCAATACTCAACTATTTTTTTAATTTTTCATTGTGTATTGTTTGTGTATGTAAGAAAAGGGGCAATTTTCCACATAGTCTATGAAGACCTATGCGATATCTCACTTGTGTAAAGTATGACTATGAATGTATAATTTTACTTTGCAACATACTTTTGAGACGAAGGCCTTTCATCGATCATACAATGATGCATCTAAACTGAAGGTTACATTTTGTAATAGACAGGGCCAAGGTTGGCTTACAAGTCATTGACATACACAGAGCATGTTGAACTTCATCCATTATGCGTTCCATCACTGAGAAGGAAACTTACACAATTATCAGTGTTACAATCGCTGTGCCGAGCTGATAAGATGGATTTTCCCCCTAGGGAAATAACGCTGAATAACTTTTTACCTGTAGCCCGGGGTCCCCATGTATGATTGAAAAATTCATGGATAAAAAAGAAACAACGCTAATGACGTCCTACTTCATTCCAAATAATATTCAGTAATTGGTAATGTATGCATATAATGTAATCAGCTACAGCTGTAAAATCAGCACGCAAGTGCAATAAAAACTGAGTTATCACAAATGTATTTGAACAGAGAATCTGTCGCATCAAATCAAAGTGAAATTTAACCCAGAATTTTGTATGTAATCATGCAGTTTTGCGTACGTGTCCTTTAGGCGTACATCATCACTGTCTATCAACGCTTACTAATCAGAACAAATGGCATTTTGAATTACCTGCTCAGCTTGACCTATTTCCCTCACATATTGCTGTAATCTACTGTCATCTTTTCCATATGAAAATATCAATTTATATTAGATTGAATATTTGCTGTATTTGGAAATTTATTTTTGCACACCAGGACAGGCGTGTCCAGTCTGGACAAAAGCTTCAGTGGTCAAACCATATATCTCTGAATGTTAACGACAATTTATTAATCATTTCTTGTAGTAATGCAAAGCATTTTCTACCAAACCAGTTTAATGCACATCAAAATTGTACAATATCCTAATGAACTGCATAATGCTTGGCAAGATTTATCCAACACATTTTATCTGTTACATAAAAACCTGAATAACTGAAATATGAAAATGTTCTAAATGTTTGTTGAAAATTCAAAAGAGAAATCGAAGTTTAACATTGTGATATTTTAGAGTGAGCTCGGATAAGTATTTTCAAAAGATTTGATCGTCCTTTTTCATCCATTATCTGATATTTGTCTCATTTCAATATATTCATGAGCTGCTGAGCATTAATTATCATGATTTGTAACTACATGCAGTCCCTGGTGACAAAAGACAATTAGTGACAATCAACATGAAACGTGTCACACGTAATTCGTACTTGAATACCTAGCTCATTTAAATGACAGTAATTGGTTGGAACATACTCTTGTTCAACTATACCAATATGTGACATAATTTCATCTGCAACATTCAAAAATGAAAATAAAATATATTGAAAAATCTGGAAAGTTGAGGAAGAAGTAAATGATGTTTAACAAAATATTACTTAATAATGATGAAGGAAAAGCATATTCAATGGTTCTTTTTTAAGGTAGTTTATGCCTTGAAAGTGAAAGACATACACTTTTGCTCAAACTTTCTTCAATAAAACATTCAACCATACTCTTACCAAATTAAGAATTAAAATCAGGGGTGGCTGCAAGTTCGGTACTAGACAAAAAATTACCTGACATATACCAATTAAATGGCTGCCATCCCTGTGTTAAATCTATGAGGAAAAATAAAAATTTTCAAAAAACTAAGACGGTGAAAATTGACCACAAGTAGTAGATCAGAAAAGAATTGTAAAAATGTGAGTCCAAATAGCCATCTCCGAGGCGCATCCTACCTTAAGACTTAAGTACTGTGATAGCCCTATACAAATGCAACAAGATGATAGGACAGCTGTATGTAAGTAAATATGGGCATTTATAGATGTGTACATGTCACACAAAAAGCCTTGGACTGGAGACACAGTGTCTCTGACAATGTGAATGAACTGTCGGAGAGTAAACGGACTACATATTACTTTGCTTGGCAAACTTTCTCTGTGATTTATGCGTTTCCTGACTTCTGCTATAAGTAAGGCACGCTGTCAATGTCATTTCAAGTTGTTTACCGTTTTTCTCTGCGACCCTGTTTCTCGCATGAGTCATCATCATAAGTTGTAGTAGTCATTATTTACAGGAACTGCAATTGATGTGGTCAGGTTTTCATGTTTACTTCAAATCAATACAATCATGGAGGACGTCTCTCCATTAATTAAGCACGTGATAATTCCATCAAAAGTGAAAGAATTTTATTTCCAGACCAACTAGATCAAAATTATAGGTAACTCAACGATGCATTAAAATTATGATAATGACACAAGTTGTACATTGTGCGAGTGGCATCATGGTATAATGACAGGGGGCGATGACTTGTAGGTCATTAACCCCAACCACAGCCGGAGATCAATCATTTGTGAATCCACAGTAATCCCATTGTACAATTGGAGGTTTATTTTTTTGAGTAATTTAATGCATCACTGTTTAATAGTCGTAAAGTCTGAAACAGAAAAATTATAGCACTTGTATAGTACTTCTAAGAAACCACACTTTTGTCAACGATGGTTCTTTCCTGACTATTCAAACAAAGCTGGAGTTATTGATTTATGCACAATGACAAAACAATGGTACAAGATGAACTCTCTGCATTTTAGAACCAAACAGACAATAGTAGCCTTCCACAAGCTTTGTCATTAAATGGTCATGCCGGAAGACTAAAGGAATATTTGAAGAAAAGACACTAGACTACATTTACATCAATTGTACAATTATACGGGAATCAGTGTAGTTCACATACAAGTGTTATGTACACGTGCCAGTCCAATTGCTGAATTTAATGAATTTAATGACGTTCACGAAAAGAAGGTACTGGAATTTGGAAGGTCAAGGATGTTTATTTTCCACTTTATTTATTATCTCTTTTTTCAGAGTGATATCTACATTACATACACGTATGGTGACAGCTACATTGTACCATAATATGATAATGTATTATAAGGAACTTATTTCATATTAAGGCATTCCATTACATTATTTTGTGTTTTAACCCTGTTGTATTCTGTTTATTCAATGCATAAAAATCCATTTATGGATGCATTGGTTTTGAGAAATATAATGAAAGGAAATGAATGTGTTAAAATTGTTACTGTATTTGCTTTAGTGTTTATACCTATATTTTTGTATACGTACTGTGACATTGACAAATTCATTTGTAAAGTCAAGACTGTGATGGTTCATTTTACATTTTGTGAGTATAAAATTGATATTTTCCGGTGATATCCTATTTAACAACAGCGGAAATACTGTCACACATAGCAGGAATGCATATTAAGGATGCCATATCAAGACATATGATGTATGTGTTGTGGTAATAAGCTAACTTGGACTCTGCAAATTTTGACAAAATGTTACACACATGACTCATAAACGATAAATTGTTTTTCTGCTGATGAGTGATCAACTCTGAATTTTTAAAACAAAAAATTGTCATTTGTGTGTTATCTCTTCTGACTCACGTAATTACTTCACAACTTACCACCTGTGTGTACACCCTCTGCATAGTCAATTAATGCACACATAATTAATAATTTTGAGGTGATACATTGCAAACGCACGTTATAGAGGGATGTTCACCTCACAGTTAACAGGTTGTTGACTGTTTACGTCTATCACAGCACAAAGCTAACATAGTGTATTCAAATGTTCCTGGCACAAAGTCTGAAAACATGAACCATGCTGTGATTTCGAAATTATTTGTATTGAGCATCTATTGTCACTAGGAAATACCTGAAAATCCTGTGGTTTACCACTCTCAACTCAAAAGTCAATTCTCTTCATTAGACAATTGAAGGCTCAGCTCTCGTCGTGATCTGCAATTTCCCCTTAGCTTGGACACCTTTTCACATCTTGCGTCACGGGATGGTTTTTGTCATACATTATTTTGGATGGAAACAAACATGTGCACAAAAGTATTCCCTAGTTTCATTTAGTAACAGAGGATATGTATTTTTTATTTTTTACATGACCAACCTTATAAACATTAAATGAGTCTGCTGGGGCACAATATCTGTATATGCCTTGCTGTCGATACAACTGTTCCATCAATCAGTTATCTTTTGCAAAACTTAAGTTCACCCTTTTGGCTACCGTTTTCTGGAGACAGCACCTGGATTGGACCATGCAGGGAAAAAGATTGACGAAATTCAAATTTCCAGATCTTGTCAGTAACAAACACAGTAACACGTCTTACATGCCATTTGGTACACATTAGCAAAAATTTAAAGCAGCTTTATCACCATTATTTAGGCTTACTAGCAAATACTTGTAGTTCAAAAGTATCATAAATCTGGCAGCATTCAATTTATGAATTAAATTTGAATTAAATATGATGAGAGAAAGTTTATGACTATCCTCTTCAAGTATCAGGTTGTGCTGAATAAAATGTATTATGTAATGAGTGGCAGGGCGAGTTTTGCTCGGTTACAATACATCAAAGTTTTGTAAACAAACATACATGATAGAATCTTATGCAATTGAACAAATCAAATAAAATATCATTTGAAATGTCCTTTTTCTGTAGAATTCGAAAATCATCAAATTTGCATATATTTATGACACAGGTTTATCATTCAACTTGAGGCTCATTTCTTTCAAAATCAATAAACGAATAAGAAATCACATCAGGCTTCTACGATGGATAAAAAAGTAAAACTTTCAAATTTGCTATCATTTTGAGTTCAAAATATCACATCCAGCTTCTCTCTGAGGTTAGGCGGATAATGTCAACCTTAATAGGCTGGAACACATTTTGATTTCCCATAGGAATATATGTTGCATGTGATACTGTAGTATTGGCCTGTATAGAATGTAAATGTATTACTTGTGGTTGTTTTTGCAAATTATGGACTGTCAATTTTTCTAAAAATATTTTCCCAATTCCAAGAGGACATGGGATGAATTTCAATTTAGTTGAAGTCAGAAATAATATATTGTATTTTTCAATTTGTGAGGCTCTGTCCGATCAGAACTGGCTTTTTAAAATACGGTTCACGACATTTTAACCCATGCCTGACCCATCATAATAGCACACATCAATGAAGTGCCAGTGGTATTGATAGGAATCATATCTTGACGGATTGCAAGCTTGATTTCCATCCATAATACATGGCGACGTCAAAAAATGAAATCATGAATATTTCATGAACTTGATTGCAGTATGCTGAGAGCAAGCATGTACATACATCTCGACTTGAAGAAAGAAATTGATTTTTCTGTTTTCTCTGATTCTGGAGATTAGTGAAATACTCTGAGCAAATATCAAAAAATAATTCCATTTGTGTTATTATTTCTGAGTACTCCATCTGTACCAAAAATATTCTAATCCAAAAACATGAATGGAATTTTCAATCTTGCAATTTACTTGCTAAATATCAAAGAGACCTTGAGGTCACTTCACACATTTTCCCTTCACTACGCTGTTGGAAAATCAGATGCCAGGGAGACTTGGACTATCACAAGCAGTAGTGGCTATGTTTACAATTTCAGTAGGATCCTCACTGCCCGAGGTAACGTACAAATGTACGTCAGTGATTGCATCTGTATGCAGAGGAGGACAATATTGATTAGTTTGACGATTAAAGCACTAGCAAGAGCTCTATAGCTGCTATACATGTCCTTTCAACATCTCACAGGTGAAGAACAAAATTGTAGAAAATTTTGATTTTGTCTATACTTTTGCCATTTCTATTATTTCTAACAGCATTTTGACAGACAGGCACATATAAAAATAAGTAAAAGTGTCAACAAGAACATTTACGTTCACAAGTATTCTAAGATGGGCATGTTTTTCAGTCATGACAAAATTGAAGATGTTCTATGGAGGAAAATATTCATGGCTGTTGACGTAAGACTGCCTTAAAAATGTATTGCAGCTTTTGTCCTGGCATATTTTCACTTCTTAACAGTATTGAAAAAACTGTTTGTCTAGCTTTGCAAATCAAGTCACAGCTGTGGCGTATCGTGTATTTGCATGCACCCTGCCTTGGTATTCCATCCACCTTTTAGCTCAATCCACTGAAGTGATACTGATAATTGCAGTACTGCTGCCTTGTGATCGACTGAAATGTTCTCAGCCAATGGATGAAACCTGAACTACGTATACAGGCTATTAGCCAAATGTCAAATCAGCCCTATTGAGTTTGAAGTACCTGCACGGCATGGGCGAACATGATTCGACAGAGATTTTTGCAATCTGAGAAATTCGATTTCACAGTATTTGTAGGGGGTCAGTGGGGAGTCAGGCATGTTTCAACCCGGTGTAAATTGTAATGTTGGTGTATGACAGAAATCAATTACTTGACACTGACTGTGGAAATCTCACTCATAAATTACAAACGTTGATACCTTTTTGCAGCTCATCTCCGAATGGTAGTGTACAATCCTTCATCATATGAAGATTTCATTTTATCGTCCACGAAAGATCAATACTGTTCTGTCAGCAGGAAGTAAATTAGGTCGAGATTCCCCATTTGAAATTTACATGAAAGATTACCTCTCTTATTTGTTCAATAAATAAAAGTGTCATGACGTGCAGTATTGAAGGTTGGCCTGTCTCTGTGTGTTACCTGGGAGCAATTGGCAATGTTTGGACATGGCAGCTACGTTGATCTAAACATACTGACATCGGGATCTCCATTCTATATTGGATACTGAAGCTTGTATACATGTGAGGGCAATGGTGACCAACGTTCTTATACTTTTTTATTCCATATATTGTCATATGCATGGACTCAAGGATAGAACTCAATATGTCAAACTCTCACAGCAAAAAATCTTCCTCATGCTTTTAATGGTACATGTATTTGGATGAATGAAACGGTGTTACGTTTTGTAACTTTGCATCAACTATCACCATAATTTTCCTGTTGTTACCTTTAGACATACAGTGTACAGTAACTATACAGAAACTATTATTGTCAATATGACAGAACAACAAAGATGTAAAATCCAAGCCAACTTCTCTACATTTGATTTTAATCACATTCACAGGTTTCTATAACAATCAGGCATTCAGAAACTCTTACGGCTCCTGACATACACTTGCTATTTTCCATTACCGAGGGGAAATGAGAAATAAACCCATTGTAAAAAGGGTAATCTCTACCACTTCTCACCAATCCATTGAATCTAAAAATATGGCAAATCACTTGAAATTTCCCATTTCCATCGGCTTGCTGTTGCTGGGGCTCCCGATGCACTGAAACTTCAAACCATGTTTACTCCACTGCTTGTTGCTTAGCAACACTAATGTGTACAACATACATTACACTGCAGGCAATTATGTGTAAAATTTGATAAAATAGGGGGATAGCTACAGATACTTTGGGTACGATGTACCATTTTCAACCACATGTTCAATCATCTCTGGGAAACTGTCCATGAAATATTTCATCATGCACATCACTGACAACTCTTTCAGAGCAACTTTCCGAAAATTAATGAGTAAATATTAACTCCAAATTTCATCAGCAATTGTTGGACATCACATGCTGCATTGACAATGTCAAAATTTACTTCAATTCAAAGTACCATTTTCAACATCTAAATTTCTGAGCTCTTTTGCTAAATACTTTTCGAAATTTCTCTCAGTAAGCTCTGTACCAATAAATGCAGAATTCAACATTATTGAGTCGCTGGTGTGTTAACCCTTTCACCCCCAGTTCCCTGTATACAGGTCCAACTTTACCATAGAAAACAATGGATTTGGGACAAACCATGGTGGTGAAAGGATTAAACCAGTTTACTCAGGTCATTTACAAATTGCCTTTTTATTGTACCTTAGTCCATTTCTTGGTACACCAACCATCTGGCCTTTGGACATCTTGAGGAAATATACAGCCACTTGAAGTCTATTTGCAATCTAGCATATTTTCTGACTTTTAACAAAGTGATGAGTACAGAAATAAAATGAGGGTTGAGTTCATTTGTTAGGCCAAGTACGTAGATTTATTAATGTCTCAAATAAGTTATTGGCAACAATGAATTATTGTATTTGGCATAAATAATCACCAAACACGGCGAGATTATCATTTATGCATATGCTGTTTTTCCCCAGAGAGTGGTTTTATAGCCAGTACCAGATATCCTTGCCTGCAATTTATAACTTCTAAATCAACGACGAGTAAAATATTATACAGATTAGCTGAAGAAATTTCTCTTTGCTCAGCTTGATGAGTGAAAAGAAAGCAGAACAACTGGGTATCACGCACTGTAAGAAGGGGACAAAAATGCCAGGTCATTAGAATTCCCAGAATACCCCGGTACATCAACCGTACACAATATCACTCAGACAGAAACATTGAATAAAACAGGAGAAGATCCATTGTACAGAAATGACCCCAGGATCACACTTGAAGGTAAAAGCTTGCATAGAAGCAGTGATCAACAGCAGACATCTTCAGTGGCTGACAAGACAATATTTTAGGACTTTGCTATTCGACAGTCTCTCAAAGTATACTAAATCGAGAAGTGTACAACTCAATTTCAAGAGACCAGGCACTCTTTTTTTATTTCAAACTCTCTGATTTCACTGTTACGGGTTCTTTATTTATTTATTATTTACTTATTTATCTCATAATATACTGTAAACAGCCCGGAAGGCACCATTCTTTAATTCCTTACTTTTCTTCCTTTTCTTTTATGTATCATATACACATTCTCAGTAATTTCTACCTCAATCATTTCTCAATTTCAACCTCCTTCATGCGACTTTATAAGTTTAAATAAAACCATGCATATGGATTATTTACACGCCTTCACTTTGCAGGGGATACGACTTTTATCATCAAGATATATATACTCATGAACGTGTCATTCTCAAGGGTTAATTAAAAACATATATTTACACATAAAAAACCTGTCATACTGAATTTCGTAAATCAAAATTTTAGATTGCTTCATATCAGGAATGGGTATAATGGGCATCTTGCCACCATATGTACTGTCACGCTGTAGGCCTTGGCAAGTTAATTAATGAGAATTGATGGTCACTATCAGGGGCTCTCAGTCCCTGGAGTAATTTGACAAAGTAATTCATTAGGAAAATTGTAAATCAATATTAATGATAACTTTACCCTGTTTGAATATTTAATAGCGCTAAGCTCTCAATCTTCACTGTTTTCACTCATCATTTGAGGCTATGCATATTCATGATGTGGGTGTGGCTATGTATACGAACCAGGATGTAATACACTATAATTTTGTTAGTATACATATGGTCCTGTATGTGAACGTGTGTACAGGTGTGTGTCTACGTGTACAAATGTTAATATCATTAGTCTAGATAGATACAATGAAAATAACAAAATGACCCAGAGCATCAGCTCCCATTCATAATGTATAGATTTATGATTTCAAATACTACTGGGTGTAATTTTTTTTGCATTGCTGTAGATAGCAGAACATCATCACTTGCTATAAAAGGTTTTAGTGCAATCTGGTAGTAAAGAGTTCAACTTCAAATCATTGCAGATATTTTTTTTACATGTACATCAGTGTGTACATTTACAAGGGGATTGTTTAAGTTTGAGGTTTATATCATTTTTTATTTTGTATAGAAGAGAGGACGCCCTGCTGAAGTATGAATAAATCATAATTGACAATCAAAGGTGATGTTGAAAATAGTATATCAATAATCTAGAGTGTTTTAGTTATGTCTTCAGCTGATTGGTAATCTTACTACAGACAAATGAAACACCTCTAGGATTAACAATTCCAAAAGAAAATTACTATTAATTTCATAGCTGTATTAAACGTACCTGGCTAATAAAAAACATCACTTTAAATGACGAGAAAACTAGTACAGACTGCCTTATGCTGATTTTGACAAAGATGTGAAAATATAAATTAGTGTCATGATCTCATCAAATGAGGGGAAATAGGAAAACTGAGAAAATGGATGTCAACGGACCTGGTGACACTGATGAAAAAACTTCAATTATTTTCCAGATGGGATTGGTATGAGAATAATGTATATCCTGGTTCAATGCAACTAAACTGTACATGCCTATGGGTTCAGTGTTCGCAGGCGGAAAATCCTTCGATGACTATGATACATGAAGATACAGTATTTCAATGCTCTGATTAAAATGTTTGATCAAAATATTTATTCTGATAAAAAATAAGTAAATTCATTATATATTGAAAATGCATACTAGACAATTCTACATATTTTCAATTGATAGCGATATCAAATATCTGATTGCAAAAAAAAACGTTTTTATTATTCATTCACAATGTTTGCATTAGCAAACTGTCCTTGTCCAGTAATTGCACTGCAAAAAAAGTAGAATTGAAACAATGGCTTTCTGAGCAAGCTATTCTATAGGTACAGTAGCATGTCTGTACTAGCTGGAACTTAGTAAGGCACTGTAAATAAAAATTTTTGTTTGCCATCTGCGTGCTGGTAGGTTTTCAGAGAAAATTCAGAAAACAAACACAATGTTAACACTATTACAAATGAAAGTATTATTTTTTCAAAAGAAACTAAATAAAATATGAACTTATGTTAATACACTTGTGTTTTTTTCTCTGTTTGTTTTTTCCCTGGCTGGCTGGCAGGTTTTTCAAAAATCCATGAACGGTAAAACAAAGACTTTTATTTAAATGGCCTAATTGTCATTTTTGAAGACAAGTTTTTTCTGGATTGAGCCAGAGAAAAGGTGCAGTGGACATTTGTTTTGTAAATTTGCATCACTGAAAGTCTGCAGGTGGTTCACTTCAAATCTTCCTCCTCTACATAGTAAGTTAAATTATCAAGCAAGTTGCTGTAAAGAAACCACAGTGATTCTCAAATAAAATACAAGGGAGATAGTTATAGGACTTCATGAGTTTATAAAAATTAGTCATTCTTCAAGGGGATTTGATTGGATGGAAGATCCAATCAAATAAAACTTGAGGGAGACAGTTGAACTTCTTCAGTTCATGCAAATTAGTCATTCTTTCAAAAAGGGATCTGATTGGATAGAATATCCAATTAAAAATACTTGAGGGAGAGAGACTTCATTAATTTATGCAAATTAGTCATTCTTTCCACTAAATTGACAATGGCGATTGTGAACTGTAATCCCTGGGGAAAGATGAGGAATTATTAATATTCACAAAAATGAGAAGGTGAAATCCATACTTAACGCATTAAAGTTTAATTTTCTTGATAATTAGTTCCATAGTACAAACATTCATCTCCTGATCAGGTGTGTGTGTGCACCATAGACTAATTATTCTGTTTTGAAAACTGGTTTCAGGCATACTTTAATAATCATGCAACAAACACAGTATGGTATGCATTGCATTTACTTCAACATTGGTAGATATCGAGTTCCAGAAATTTCATAATTTATGAGGAATGACATACTTTGATATCGTATGTTCATCAATTATTCATGCTTTCCAATTTTCTGTTTTAATTCCAGGAAAGACATATGCAGTGCATATTATACTCCACAAATCCATCATTCAATTTAATGCAGTTCATCTGATGCAGAGCTAATCATTTTTTTTTTAGTGATACGTAGAGCTCCAGGAATGTGACCATAGAAGAAAGACTTGAAACTTGTATTATTTTCAGCTATTTCTTGGCAAGGACCGGAACAGGTACTGAATCACTAAGGGATGCACCATTAGATCTTAGGAGGAAATGGTTAGAATCAGGATTTACATTTCAAACTTTGTCTAACTTCCAAGATTTAACATTTTCAATCAGGGTTTCCACAGCATATTACTTTTTTCCAAAATTCAACATTATCTTGTTTCTTTTTTCCATTCAATTTGATATTTTACTGTATTTTTTCTTATAGCAGCATGATTTGTCATGACTACTAAATTCATTCTGCATTCTGCACATTTTTTTTCCATTTTTGTTTTCATTTTTGACCATCTTTTCCATTTTTGTTTTCATTTTTGACCATCCCTCCCAAAATCTATTGGCCCATCCCTGGGAGTGTAATCTTCAATACAGCAGCCAGAATCAAACCACTGATAAATTTCACTCAAGCATATGCCTTGTATGTTTCACTTATATCTGCCTTGCAGGATATTTCACTTTTTGCAAATTTTACCCTCCTGTGAACTTGTTTCTCAACGCTACAAAATACAAGATCAATTATATAAACACATCTGGCAGGTACATGTACCCATTTACTTCAAACAAACTTGGAAATCTCTAGCTATATATATACATGTATCATATCATACCACTTATCACAATAACTTATCCGTAACTTTTACATCTAATTATTTGCTTGATTTTTCTTTCAGGTAAGAAGTGCCTTGAAACAGAAAGTTTTCAACTTTCGCTCGAACTTTGCCATGCAAAGTTTGATATTTATTACCCACACTTTACAAATCTACTTAATTCTAAGCTGTCACTATATCCTGTGTTAATTCTATAGTGGAAAATTGAGTGCTGTATTTTTGCCCACCAAAACTTTAGTGCAAAATTTCACAGTTTTTATGAACTTTTCTGTAATTTTTCTGATATTTTTGGACCAAATGAACACAATATTTCATCAGCCACAGTTTTTTTATCAAAATCTAGGCAAAAATCTAACAAAAATTGACCGAGGTATATTTTATAAGGGTGACAAAAACTTTGGCACTCAAAGGATAAATTTAACATTTTCAAAAACACAAGACAATGAAAACGTCATTTTACAAGCAACAGACCAGAAAGGTATCGAAACTACACTAGTGTCTGTAAAACTGTTCCCGAGGCACATTCTACCTCAAATGTGAAGCTATATTCTACTCCTTAAAGAAAGACATTGCCGTTACAGAATGCTATACACAGCAGAGTAGCAATAAATATTATAATAGGCTTCATACACCGTCAGAATCCCATCAACGGCCATTTCAAGTTGATAATTACAGAAAACTAATGTTTAGATGTAATGGCCTATGCATGCATAAATGAAAACAACAGTCCTTTGATTTAAGAGTCAATTGAAACTGAGTGCTGTAAGTATACTGAATATGGGTAAGATCAAACATTTATTTCATCAAGTACTTTAATGCAAGTCTTTCAATGCCTATCAACTCTTCCTTAAATTACAAAGTGCGCATTCAAGAGATGTGTCCCGTACTATAGTCATAGGTAACATTGTACATTATGTAGTGCTATCCTCGTAGAAAGTTTTTCATCAAAAACACTTGTAGCTAAAATATAATTCAATATATACAAGACTTTATTTTGATGAAAACTTATCCTGCACTTGGATATATCCAGGAACTCAGGGACTGAGTAGGAATTATAGAGAAGAACTGATCACAAAATACCATACATGTACGTAACAAGTTATTTTTACAGTAACATGTAGGTACTCCATGGCCTTGGCGCCACTAAACCAATGCCTTGGACAATTATCATCTGGCATCATCACACAGCATGTAGCACTCATTAGTTGGAAAAGATGTATTTTAGCAAAAAAAAATTTAACATGGTATTAACCTTGAATATTTGTACTTTGATTGGTATCAATACTTCAAAAAAATATAATTAGTGCAAATCTATGCGTTTGATTTGGAGTAAAAAGTATTAGGCTATTGATTATATGGCCAAATGTGAACCAACAACATTGACCTATATTGTACTTGTTAAGCTGCTGGCAAAGACATGTGCTTAAAGTTGAATAGAATGCAAAAAATCCATCAACACGCTGGTAATCTCTTTTTAGATGAGATAGCAAAAACCTCATGAAGAAGTATTTGGTTTGATCTACCAAAGAGATGAAGCACATGAAGACGAGAAATAACTCTCCAAGGATGGCATTTGTAAAACACACGAAGTTCAGCTTTGGTGCCGGTGATTGAGATTCCAAAAGCCCACACACTTGAGTCGTTAATCCTACCTATCTGGAAAGGGATAAGTTTGGAGGGTTTTCCGTATCTGTCCTCATCAGCCTTACTATAAATATACACTGACATGTACACGTACATGACCTGATGGGGAAAATCCATAAACAACTACCGGTATTGCAGGCAGCTGATATGCAGCATGAGAATTGATTTCTTGTTCAAGCAGGAATTTGTCCAAACATTTCATTTTTCATGAAAATTTTTAGCACCTTTGAAATATGTGGCTAGTCATAATACAACACAGACATGTAAAAGTTTAAAGACATGTTTTTAAGAAAGGAAATGCCTGTATAGTCATTATTGGCAGCACGCTCTCAGGATATGATATAAGTGACACCTTGAATTACAGGGCGACTCAGAATAAGTTTCAGAAATTGTTACATGGACTGAACTTGTCTTGAAACCTCAGGGGTTCACCTGAACGCAATTACAGTAGCTGATAAAATGGAAAGATTCGTTGGGCTCGTGCCAATTATCTGAATTACAGCAGTGGCTACTTCAGACTTTCAATAGAATGAGGTATCGAACGTGACCCTAGAAGCAGTAAAACCGATCCAGTTCTGCAATTTGGGATTAATTTGGCTTGAGGAGTTGGGGCAATTAATCAATGTGTCCACAAAACAGCGGTTCACACAAGCTGATTCTTCTCATTTCAATTACAAATTGGCCATGTTGTCAAATGTACTAACAAAACACAGCAAATTCAGAATCAATGTTAATGAAAACTACTATCCATTAGTGGCCACTAACAATCATTCTGACAATGCTACAATTCAAACATTCAGACTTGCAGTTGAAATTTTTTTTTCTCTTCCTTACTTTATCCTTTCATATTCAGATACTATGGGGTTTCTCAGCCAACTTGAAGTAGCAGGTAATAAAGACACAATTTAACTGCTGTATGACTACACTAGAGTTCCGGCAGAGAAGAAATCGCTAAAAGACTTTGCAAAAACTTTAATTTGTTTACCAAGTGAAAAACAACAAAGCTTTGTGAGGGAAATTATTGCCAAAAAAATGTAACCAAAAGAACAAATAAATTTAGTAGCAAATTAGAAACTGTTCAGATTACTGAAGGATTATCATTATCTGATTATTTGTAGATATAAAGGGACATTTCCTGGACTTTACAAGTCTTTGTTTTCCATTGATTTTTAATCCAATGAGAAAATTTGCTATCTGTTCAGAATATTCCTCTTGAACCTGTTCATCCTAATTTGCTGTAAACAGGGCAACATTTACCACTGTTAGCAATGGGTTTTGGTCAAACTGTGTTGTGAAGAGGTTAAATGGAGTTTCCTTGTCACCCTTCATAACATAAAGAACTTCTTTCCTGCTATAAATCCATGGCAACAAGCCACTCTGTTTACCTCAGTCTACATAATATACAGTAAACATTTCAAACTTCACAGCTACATTCTCACCGACGCATTTCTGGCATGAAGCTAGTTGCTGTCAAAGTTTTTTCTGATTTTCCAGTTCATTAGTTCTATTCTACAAAACAGTTCCTTTTCCTACTCCAAAAATCTTATTAAAATTCTTAATGTTCAACTCTAAACTATATATTTTGCACATAACATCACATGTAATTATTGGCATTGCACAGAGAATTTTTAGTCCAGACAATAATTTGTTTTTCTCAAGTAGTGCACCATATTTGCAAAGCCGATACCTTGCGTTTTACCATATTTGACGAAGAAGAAGACAAAAATATACTGGTTTTCTAAAACAAACGTTATGAATATATTCTCGGAAATTACATGTATAGCTATTGTATTGTCCTTTACATATAAAGGATACATTGTTGTGGGAAAAAAAGGCACTTCTCAAGAAATTCCTCGATGATGGATGTCAACCGAAATGCTTTGCGAAATGTCACCTGGTCACGTTGGTCATACTCTGAACTCACACTGGGAATTCTAACTCTCATTTTCAAAACACCTACGTCAATATGGACCACAAAATTTCATGATGTAATTGATGAAGATGAAGTACACGTTAAATGAATTCCTCTAGGCTGAGAAAACCACACTGTGTGACTTATTGAAGTACACCTTTGGGAACTCAACAATCTTAAAGTGCACTTAGTGTAGGAGTCTGTCATGTACTGTATATAATTTCATTAAATATTGTTATCGATAAATATTAATATTTGATGTTCTCTTTGTTCCTTAAAATTGGTTTTCACAATTGATAGTAACTTGTGATGTGTATTTGTCACTTTTAATTCATACCAATTTCACAGAGTGTAAAAAGATTTATCTAATAAATAAATAAATACATTTTTCAATGTTTTCCCCCTACCTAGATTGTGATGGTTTTTTCTTACTCTTTCAGAATGAGTCAAAAAACGTTCAGAGTACATGTATACGAACCAGTGGTAGGCAATAATCCACTGCATCCTATAAACTACTGAACATAAAATTTATACAAAACACTTCTTTTTTTAGGTCAGACAAATTGAAAGGATATGTTATTATTTGGGTATTTTTCAATACAATACACTTCTTGCTCTACCAACAACTTGTATTTTCTGCCAGTGCCTGGCTTAAAGCATACAGTATACCTATATTGAATTTTGCAAAGCAAAGAACAAAATCTTTTCCAAAGGGTGTTCAAAACATTGAGACACACACAGCAAGAGGACCAGTATTTAAGCACATGGCCTTTATCATGTTCAGCAAACTGTACACAGCTACCCCCTGAAACTGCTCGGTCTCCAGAGAGTAGTTAAAAAAAGTTTACTGACCAGAATCTGCCTCGTATACCGTAAGTCGTGTGTTAGGAATATCTTACCCGCATACAGATATATGCCACTAAAAAGTCCCTAACTTATGCAATTCATAGCTTTTCAATGCAGGGCACAGCAACCAAATTTTATTGGATAATAAATCTCAAAATTCAAATTCAGAGAAAGACACCCCTTCTAGACATCCCTCAGGCTGCTGGTAATTTCAACGCAGACGGCCTGATTGAAAATAGCGGCAATGGCATGTTTAAGAATTCGTGACAAGACCCCAACAAACGCTTGAGACATGACGTACACTGTACACTACTTAAAGCATTAAACTGCCTTACGTGCAACAAATGTCAGAAGTCAAAGTGACCACTGAAGGGTAGTTAAGCTTGTATTTCTGGAGAAAGTTCAAGGATGTTTTATCAATGTCCTGATACTGTTACAGTATCGCCAAGTCTGAGGCTTGAATAACAAAAATCATTTGCAGATGCACTTTCAGAAATACACAAGGATTTGTCAGGAAGCACATACATGTAACATATTTATGGGGTTTTTTGCAAAACAAATATCTGGAACAACAGAAACTAATATTGAATATCACACATAAACAATTTATTGTATAAGTTTATTTTTCATTTTCATTTTTCTAACAAACTAAGACAAAGTGTGAGTAGAACCTTTTAAAACAATAAAAAAATGCTGCTATAGATATATGAAATTAAATGCATTAAAACAATGATAATAATAATTTGTTGTGACACAAAATATGAATACTTTCAGTGTGAAAACAGTTGTAATAATAATTTTTTTTTATTTGGAATGAATAATTAGCCAAGTGGAAGTAGACTGCTTTGCTGCTGTAGTAAAATTCACACAAGTATATGTATTTCCTCTGTGTTCAGCAGAATGGATAATTAAAACATGTGCATGACAAATAAACTCATGTCCTGGGAGAATATAGTCTAGGATCCAACTCCATCTTTTAGCCTTCGTCCATACCCTGGATGAAGGCCAAAAGACAAGTTGAGATCCTAGACAAAGGAGAACAATGAATACAGCTGAGATGGTTCACCATGACAAATTTCAGATGGCTTACAGTGAGAAATATTTCTATGAGAATTCTCTGGTCTCATAAAGGATAATACAACATTTCAAAGTTTGATCACAGGCCCTCAGTGATGGATCATCATTTGGCCTACAAAGTTTGGTTAGGTCAACATAGCATAGTCTCTGTCCGAAGAAAAACCCATGGCTGGCGAAGTTGTGATGGAGAGACTGTGGTTTAATTAATTAGCTACCAAGATTATTCTTTATACAGGAATTCTGAATAACTATCTTTTCCTGAAACAATTGCGCACATGTAGAAATTTGCTGAGTCATATTTTCCATCGTGGAAATGCACAAAATGAGATTCCAGGATGTAGGCCCTGGCAAATAACGGTTAGAAACAAAATATAATTATTCAAATATTACGACATTTTTAGTGTAATACTGGGGTTAATTGCAATACAGTGCACATACCAACACTATGATCATACTCTAAAACATGTGAATACCAGTATAAATACAGTAACACCAGTACATCCTGTATGGTAATTTAATATACAATATTCCAGGCAATGTTGACTGGGCCAAATGAAATATTTCCAGGGTTTCCAATTCTGTGGTTTCCCAAGAAAATTGACCCTCGTTATAAAAAAATTGGTTTAATATTAGTTTTATCAGCAATCAGTTATCATAATTCTGGGATTTTACTGGTTTTAAAGATGTACACACTGTGCCAGTACATGTACTGTACTGTAGAAGTCAAACTAAAAAGAGCTTCACGAATAGACCTCACATTGTACACGCCCTAATATTTCTACTACTTTTGAGGAATTTAAGGCAAAGGATGATTGATTTCCCCAGACAAAAGATGGACAACTACCTGTAATACAAGAAATTAACATGTACTTTTTTGTGTCCACAAAATCTGTATTCTTTGACATTCACATTTCAATAACCAATTAAGGTAATATGCCCCTCAGCGTGAAAGACTTAAACTTTTGCTCAAACTTTGCTTAAAATGAAACTTTTGGCCATTGTCTTAACAAAAGCAAGAATAAAAGGGGTCACCTTGCAAAATTTGGTGCTAGAGAAACAAATTACCCAAGATTTCCCTATATTTGAAATTCAAAATGGCCGCCATCCCTGTTAAACTCTGTGAGGAAAATAAAATTTCCGATTTTCAAAAATATAAGACGATGAAAACTTTTCTTTCATCAAGAGCTTTATAATGAGCCCAAACACTAGATCAGAAGAGAATTGATAAAATTTGAAAGCCCAAATTTCTGTCCCCGAGGCGCGTTCTACCTTAAAATATTGAGATAGTAACTGTAATCACTGATGTGTAGTATAAAATTTACAATACACTTGAAAATTAAAATGTGTGACTCTGTGAGAGATAAGGAAGTAATTCTGCACTAAGGGTTATCACTGTATTTACACTAACAACTTTTTCTCATTAAAAGTTACTTCATGTTCCCAAATGACAAAAAAAAGGCCAGAGGAATATGATTCGGATGTCTTTAAATCTTCCAGACATTATCATGCTGCTGGATCTGCACTCTGTGTTCAACGGAAAGCTCCAGCCAATAAAATGTGTTTTGATGAGATTTGGTTCTGATCGCTGTGTCATTTCCTATGGGGAAGGAATTCTGAGAACACTTTTCACCACTGATTCAGTGAGCAATACTATCAATGCAAGAACAACTGTCTACAGTGTTTTTAATGGACTTATCATGGACCAGAAAAGTATTTTGAAAAATTAATTGTCAATGCCAAAATGAGCATCAAAATATCCAATTTCAAATCTACAGTAATATATTTGGCTTGGTAAAAAATTTAAAATATTGTGAAAGAAGGGTAAAGAGTACAAATGTATCCTGTAAGTGGGTAATGACAATGAATTTTTTTCTTTGCATATGGGTTACATAATGAAAATATCTGTATAAAGCTCTATAAAATTATTCTTTCACAATACTAGTATTACGCTCCATACCATGTTGGTTTCAAAAGACAAATACTACTCATCAAATGCTGTCATCATGTGTGTATGCAATGGAACAAGGAACAAACTAGATGAGCCAATAATGCTATTCTGATCAGCAATACAATATCTAGGGAGGTGTTAAATTACAGAAGTTTTTGTGAAACTGGAAAATAGGAAGCTGGGCTTTTCAAAAAGAGCTTTTGTTCCAGGGGCCACATCGATGTGACTTGTGAATTCAAACATGCAAACATTCTTGTTATCTCATTAGCTGGAACTCCCTGCTCAATCATTTACTGGGCTATCAGCATGAATTATTTGTGACTTGACATCTGCATTATTAGTAACAGCTTTGAAATCAAGGTGCCAAGGTAACCTACTCTCACAGATATTCCACAAGGGATATTGAGTAAGGTCAGCTTTAATATTGAATGTTGACACACACGTATGATATTGTTATACTCCATGAAACAATAATTTTACAAATATTATAACATGAACAAATCCTAAAATAATAAAAACATTGCTCTTTCACTTTTGAACAATGAAAATTGAGATTCACTTTAAAGTATGTGGGGAGCAAGCAAAGTAATATCATTATCAGAATCAGCAAACTGACGACACATTTTCCTCTAAACTCATGGCATTCAAATAAAAGTCATGTTGTAAATAAAGAGCTGTGAAACATGTACATGTATAATATTTCCTTTTGGCTGTCTGCAACTGATCCTATCAGATGAATGTTCTGATGGCTACATTATTTTTAAGGAAACTATACAGCTTCACCTGTGAAACTGTATGCCCTCTGGGTCAATCCCGATGCACCACTAGAATTAGCTTGGTGTTTTGGCAAAAACACTTTTACATCATTGCATATATTGGTGTAGGGATGATTAAAAGGCAATTAAAATATTGACTGAAGGAATTCTGAAACAGCGCTGTTTGTGTTTAATAAGGTTTGTTACTAAATATAGCTCCACGTACGTAATATATATTGGACTCGGCTGCTTTAAATACAGACAAATTTTGTCATTGTTGCATGCGTGGCTGCTGTTGCACCTTGCAGTCTAAGCCATTAAATTAAATATGTCTTGTATGTGTACTGTTAATTGTAGCATTAGCATGCAGTCGCCTAATAAGTGGTATTTTCATCATTCTTGAATTAGTAATTTCCAAAAATGCAATCTAAGTTTGCCGACAGATTTTTATTTATGAGAGATCAACAATGTCATTTGCAAACAGCCCTATTGTGAAAGTTACGGTACACATCACACACTGCATGGAGTGAAAGAGACTAGCTTACTTAGTAAATATATCTCATCCAGTTTACAGCTTTTAACCCAAGGGTTTCACTAGCACTGTAGCAGACTGATATAGAAAATTATGCATGTGAACTGTATGAAATTTTAGAATCCATGTGTCATGATTGAAGTATTTAGCACCATAGAACAATGGATACATAGTTTGCATTAAAAGGTACGAAAATATTCAGAATTTTCATTATCACTTTGTGGGATTTATAACTGAAGTGAATAAAATCATAAAATTCTATAATGCATTATAATTTGCGTGCTTGATTTTATGAGAGAATGAGCAGTTAATTTGTTTAATATACATTTTTGTTTGGTTTACTTATCTGTCTGTCTGTCTGTGTCTATGTCTCTCTGTCTGTCGTGTTTTTCTGTCTGTCTTTCTGTCTGTATTCAGATCAGTGATTTATCTTTCTGTCTATCTACATGTACACATACATGTATCTGTATTTGGACCAATAATTGCAATGAACAAAATTATAAAATCTGGATCAGTGATTAGAAGAGGGTTTTAAATTTCATCACAATAAGATTCCGGTTTGACAGGATTAAAACAAAATTCTGGCACTACATTCTGTCCTACATGAATTGAAAAAACTAATACAACGGTAACTTATACCAATAAAAATGTACCAAGTTTGTCGGTTTTGTGAATGAATTGACCGTTTTTATAGTTCAGAGTATCACAGTAGATTCTCACAAATTTCATATATTTCTAAATGGTTAAAGAACAAATTATATTATATTTACAGGGTTCTCAAAAATTTTTGAAGTAGGCGGAAAATTCAGAAAAGTAGGCGGTTAGCTTCTGTGCAACCAGGTTCCTGGGCGGGGGGGGGGGGGGGGGGGGGGGGGAGAGAGAGACAGTTCTGAGCAATTTCATGCATTCTTATGCAGTGTATAAAAGGCTATTCCAAAATACACACAGGGGGAGGGTTTCAGGGAGGGGGTCCCCTCCCTGTGTGCAAGAAATTTTCAAAATTTGAAGACATTTTGGAGTAATTTCATGCATTATTGTACTGTATGAAAGACCATTTCAGCATGAGACTGTTAAGGATTATTTTTAAATTTGAAGACATTTCTGAGCAATTTCATGTATTATTATACAGTGTATAAAAAGGTTATTTCAACATACACAAAGGGGGAGGGTTTCAGGGACAGGGGGCAAGAAATTTTCAAATTTTGAAGACATTTTGGAGTAATTTTATGCATTCTTGTACAGTATTGAAGACAATTTCAGCATAAAGAATAATCATTATCATTGCCAATTACAACATGTTTTCAAGGGATAAAGTTTTAAAAAAAGTCAGACAAATTGATTTGATAACACTCGGGCCTGTCAACTGCATTCAGTTGACAAGGATAATAGCAAAATTTCACCAGACTGTTGTATAGAATTATGTTTAGCTCATTACTTGAACAAACATTTTGAAATACATCATAGAATGGGGCCTAGGTTTTCACAACCCAGATAACGATCCGCTAGAATCCTGACCAGCCTGGCTGTAAAAAGTGTTTTTAATATTGATTTAAATAAACTCGATTGAAGATACAGTAAAATCAAAGAGTTTATTCAATTCAATGGATTATAGGAACACAATTTTCAGTGATTTTAATTCACTGTACTAATTTCACAATAAAACGAATCCGCGAGCTGATTATTGATTTTTTTTGCTGATGTTGAATATCATCAGTCCGGGTCAGCTCCAAAATTGGAGACGCTATACCATAATATTTTCCCCTCTCATTAGCCAATCAGCGGCCAGCGCGCCATCAGTAAAAACTGTATTTCCTGGCAACCTCCACATGCGTCCTTCGTTACGTACGCCATACTGTGTCGAACTCCCGCGCCGTATTCTGTCATAATGTCGAACAGTTGTGTGGCCACTCTGTCAAAACACAATTTCAAATCGCGTACCAGTTTTATTCTGGCGAAGACAACCAAACCCCATATATCGCTGTGATTCCTAGACTCTGGCTTGAAGTCCTGCGAAATATAAATCGTGTACCTACACAGATCGTTAAGAATACCCCATTTGTATCGGAGATGGCAGCGATACAAATTCTACCGTATGGGGAACAGTGTGTGGCCACTCTGTCAACACATTTTCAAAATCGCGTACCATTTTTAGTCTGCGTTTGACAACTACAAAACAGGTATCGTTTAAAGCTCTGACATTGCTCTTCTTTCTTGCAAAATGTTATACGCGTACCTACACAAATAACCTTTATAACAGTATTTCTAATAGAGATGACGAACGTCCACAAAATGATTCTCGGTACTTGAGCGAAATCGATAAACTGGGGTAGAAATGAATCGTCAATATTTCGAATATTTGTTCACTAATCGGACTCCTTGTTGGACATGACCTTCTGCAGAACACGTGGATTATGTTGACTTTCGAAATTCGTCGAAATTCACAAGACAGGGGCTTAATAAGCGGCCCAAAACTGCCGATCACACTTGGTGGGTATTTGTGACCCAGCGTGACCTGTACTTTATTAATGATGTAATCTGGTCGATGATTGGCTGAATGCCGGAATACATTATCATAATGAGTCTCCATTTTGGAGCTGACCCGGACTGATAATTGGAAAAGAGAGCTAAATTTCATTGTTCATGTTTGATAAAACCTCAAACTAACGACACTGTACGCCAGCCTGTACTACACCGTGTGTGTACAAAGCACCGATAGTCAATTGTAACACAGTACACACAACGCGATATCGGTCGACCTGAAATTTGACACTGATCGACGTAGCGTTTCAAAAGTACGAAAAGTGAGACAAAGTAATTTTTTGTTTATTTAGAATTGATCTAAACCTCCCAAAACCAACAGACAAAGTCAGAAAATCAAAGTTTTCAAGCGCCGACTTTCTCTTCCGCGATGCACACAACCACGGCCCCTCCACGAAACACGATGTCGATCGACTTGAGTTGAATATTGACATCGTGATCGACCATGGATAGATTGACGTGGCGTTTCGAAAGTATGAAATATGAGATTCAGTAACTTGTGTCGCTTTAGATTTGATCAAAAACCTACCAAACCCATCAGACTAGGCCCTACTCTTACGCGGAAAACCAAAGCTCTATTAAAAGCGTCGACTTTCTCTTCCGCGTTTGAGCGAAACAAAAGTCGGCTTCATTCGGAAATGGTCGGCTATTCGCGGGCATAACGTAATTGTATGTTAGTCCAATTTTCGGCTATACCCGATGTGAACGTCGGAATAATTCGGGCTGTGATCGGGCGAGCGAGGTTTACCTCGAGAGCGATTTCCAGTGTACAGTGCAACACGTTCGAACGCGTTCACTGCCATCGCGGTACTACTGTGAATAGCAACAAGTTCACCGCGTAAATTGCTAGACTACATATAGCCACATCGGCACTTCTGAAATATTATCTGCGGCTTGCAAGATCACCAAAAAAATCTAATTATTGTTATCAAAACCAGAATTTCCGGGCCAGAGAGCGAAACAGTGCTGAAAAGTAGCCGGCCAAAATACGAAAGTAGCCGGTCAATTTGGCCGGCATCCGGCTAAAAATGAACACGCTGTATTTATATTAATTTCCACACTCATACTATACAATATACATGTATATTTGTGTGGTACTTCATTTGTATCTGTATACTCTCTTGCAAGGATCCTCAAGTAACTTTATAGACTCTTGTTGTAGTTCTCTCTGAGGGGACCTTGGTTTACTTGCTTCAGACCACATCATTTGACAGGTTTATCCTATATGAACATTTTTTCCCTTTTTTCACAGTTATACAAACAGCAGATATATGTATACATTACTCAATCCTAGCTCACACTTCTCTCAATATCCATTAGGTTGCATCATATGAAACCTGAAAATAAGTTTTCGGGTCAGATCCATTAAAATACAATTTTTGATATCCAAAAAATAATAATCGCTATGAAATTAAGATTATAATAATCAGATGTTTTTAAGTGACGATTGGGTTGCAAGAGTAGCCTACTATGCTCAGCCTGAACTGCCAATATGGAACCTGTACAGAAAAGTACATGTATGGGTCATTGTACTGTTCTCCAAATCATCAACAAATTTTTGTCCTTTCTTTAGAATAACATTTTTTTTAATTTTCGGTGTGTCATAGTTTTACTATGTATATAATTTATATATTTATATTATAACTACATGCATATGTGGCATTAATCACTCAACCAGTGTTTTCCTGCATGTAGAATTTTTTTTTTTAATCCATTTTATGTCGCATATTATATGTATAGCAGTATCTCTGGCCACTGTAAGGGGAATGCATTCAAATGAATCAGTCCAGAGTATACAAGCTGACAGTAAAAGCCCCCGTACAGAAACACTGGGTGATGCTCTGCAGATTGAGTTTGGCATGCATATACATGTACATTGGATCTATCTGTCAATTTTGATAATGCCAACTGGTGAAGGCAATTTCCATGCGGAATGGAACAAGTACAGTGGAGGTAATTGGAATTCAGTATGGGCCGTCTCTGTATGCACAGTCACTAAAACACACTGTTATATCACACACTTCAAATTTGATATAAAAATTGACATAAAATACTAAATGGCATCACAGTTTATCAGTAAATATGCCTGTGATATGATTGCACTGATAATAAGCCATTGAATTTCTTAATAGGCAGCAAAGATAAGAATATTGTGAGATGGCAATTTTTTTCCTCTTTTGAAATGAAGACGTGCAACCCTTTTTCTCTTCATTATCATGTTTCAAATGTTGACCACATGGTTTTGCAGATCAATTTGCTTGCTGTGAACATGGAGTTATTTTTTAATAACTGGCTTGAAGCCACCAAGACAGCTGCACGGGGAGCATGAAATAGTTTCGGCATGTCCACCAACTAAACAGAAGGCAATGATAGATATTCAAGCTGTCAAGAGAGATGAACTAGTCCCGTGACATGAAACATAATATTTCCAATCCTTCAGTCTATACGCAAGAGTTGACAAGAAAAGACTCCAAATCTCTGCGTGTTGCAAACACATGCTAATGCACAGCATATGCTGGGACTTGATTAATATGCAGTATGAGTATTAATAAACTGCTACATGACTACAAAAGTTCGCTTTCATTATGGAAATATATTACCCTATGTTCTATTTCAAATGATATATTGTTGTCTTATTAATTCTTGAATGTCACTGCATGGTGGCAGGGAATACTGATCAGTCACCACATAACATATACATGAAACACTATTCTCTAGCTGTATAACTTGGCATGACTTTTTGAAAATGAAGTAAAAACAACATCATTTGATACATGAAAATGTAATATCAGATCGTTTGGGCTTGAGTTTGAGCTTCTAGTAGTATCACTACTACTAGACCATATAACGTAATTTTTCTGTGAGACAATTATAGGTGGCAGGCAAAATTATATTTTGTATGAACCCATAAATTGCTTAATGTATTATTTTCTCTGCATAACTGATGTGATTGGATAGAAAAATACGTCTTGTTTTCCAAATGAATATATTCACTGTATGATGAAACTATAGTATAACAACTATGGTTGCACATTTAAGTATACAGGAAAATTGCAATGTGGAAGTACATGTATTTGTAGTTTGTTTTACAGCAATTTATAAACAAATTTCAAAGTCAGTAGACATAGAAAAGGCGGTTCTCGGGTATAATTATTTAATTCTGACTGTCCTGATTAATTTTCTGAATAATCATGGCGTGATCATACTGCACCCTTGTCAAATATGAGATGGAACAAGACTGTAGCCATACTGCACATCATCATGAAGTGAATTTGCTGTATACTGTACATGTGTCGGAATTTCTTCAAAGTTTTTCCTGTTTTTATATATTTACTTTCCCTTTTTATCACCTTGTCAAATATGAGATGGAACAAGACTGTAGCAATACTGTACATCATCATGAAGTGAACTTGCTGTATACTGTATATGCTTTGAAATTTCTTCAAGGTTTTTCCTATTTTCATTGCTTCGGAATTTCTTCAAGGTTTCTTCCTATTTTTATATATTTATTTACTTTCCCTTTTTATCAAATGAACCGGTCCAAAATCTAGCTACATGTTTCTGGTAAAGAATGACTCACAGAGCTGGCTACGCACAGCTAGGTCGTAAACAGTAATGTAGCTGTACTGTAAGCTAAGATGACTGCTGTAACAATCCATTCACAAGTACTTTAACTCAAGAACCACACCCAATGCCACATTAGGCACAATTGTTACTTGATTTATATGAAACTTCTAACGTACAGCTTCCAGGGAATCTATCTGACGCAAGCCAATCATGACCACGCTGGAGGCCAATGAGACATGAACCACCATCAAACTGTATTACTTTCACTGTAGGCATGGCTGTTTATAGCATTTCATGGATATAACTTCAGGAAACTACACCAAGAAATGTTAAAGATCAAATAATAAGAGCAAATGTTCAAATTTAAAAAAATTTCCATTTAAATTACAAAGTATGAACTTTTTTTACATGTAGCTACTCACAGTAATTTCTTCTATTGCCAGATTATCATCGCTAAATAGTCTCACTATTTAGCATACCGGTATCTGAAAGTGTACAATCAGCATTGATCACAATGTGGGTTTATCATTGCTTTACAGCCACTGTAAATTCACATGTGCAACACTGCATAGCCTCTGCAAACATGAATTATTTTGTCTATTGAGCAGCTGAGTTGTTCATGCTGCTGACATCTATGATTTTAATCACATCATTGGTAGAATGATAGTAAACTACAATTCTACATGTAGTCACTCCTACGTTTACTGTACCTAACCTGTGTATTTACAAAAGTTTGTCAATGATTTAAGACATTATACGTACATATATTTCTGTATGATAATAGGACTGTAACATCCCGGTACATGAATCAGCTATATTGATCAAAAACAAATTACTGTTATTATTACCAAGAATCCTGGAGGGTCAGAAAAATTTGAGGAATTGGTTATATTTTGTATTTTGGTTAAAAACCTCAACAGGAAACTGGACCCTGGATTACCACTGGTGCAATGATGTTTAAGTAACACGACAGATCACTAATTAAATTTGACACTTCTATTCATGCATCTGTGACATTCTGTGTCCTTGCTTTGTTGAGTTCTGACAGGTCGTCCTAATGGCACAGTATTGCAGACACAAACGTATCTTTTCCTGTCTCTTTGAATGCCTCAATCAAAAAAGGGCAATGGTTGCATTGCAATGTACTGGCTATACACACACACATTCCCAGACTGCAGATTTCAGGGGACTAAAAGTTCATAAAGATGCATATCTTAGAGATTACTCCATACAGCAGATAAGATCGATGGTGCCTCGCATTATTATTCCAAGGTTTATCATTAATATAAAGACTGACAAATGCTTAGCACATCTGTAACCTTTCATGACATTTGCCTCTGCCAGCAGTCATCCAATACAAGATGGCACTGCAATAGAAAGTGACATCACGGATTTGGATCACATCCCAATGCTATCATGCCTTGTTTAGCTCACAGCATGAAATACAAATATTCGCATTGCATCTCGGTGACATGCTCCAAACACTGATATTAAGCAAAGGGAAATCTCCCTAAATTTCACAGAATTCAATGAATCATTACTGTAATAATGTGTATTTATAGTAGTGGAGCAGTAACTATTTCAAGACTAGTACAGGAAGGTATAATGCACAGCTCTCAATGTGAATTCCAGTAGATGATTATGATGATCATGATAATTATTATTATTATTATTGTTATTGTTGTTGTTGTTGTTGTTTTCAGACAGTTGTGATATTTCACTGAGACCTTTATTGTAATTTAAATCAATTGAGATCCTGTAATTAAGGGATGAGATTTCAATAAAAGGAGTACACTACAGTACAATACAGCTACTGTATCATGTATGGTTTGATGTCGATACATACCAGAGCAACAGCATAGCCTAGAATTCTATTCGTCTGCTTACCTCCGTACCTCAAAGAATTCTAGGCTACCAACAACACAACTCACCTTCACATTTGTTTGGGGAAAAAGAACGATGTACATTAACATATGGCACACATCTGCGTGTGTTAATTGCTATTTTTTCATCCCGTGTTTGTCATACGGAAAGTGAATTGCGATGGAGGGTATCAGTATCAGGGACGGGTGATACCACTAGACAGTGTTACAGCACTAGCTTTCACTTTGTTGTTGGTATGATTCTACATTTTGTTGACAAACCCTGTGGATAACCTTCACCGTGCTACGCTTACACTTTACTCCGAATATCACAGTCTGTCACAAACAACCTAATATGAAGAGTTTTACCCGTGTAGTTGTACATGTATAAATAAGGACTTAACATAAAAAAAAACTAGAAAACAGAAAAACAAAAATTTACAATCAAATATCTTAATTTTCAAATACAAGATGTTCCTTTGAAATATTTATTGGCTAATTAAAAATTACTTTTTCGATATAAACATGCAATTTCCCCATAAATTTCCGATCTCTCTTCTCTTAAAATTTCTAATTGAACCACCATGCGTGCAACAGGTGATTCACCTTAATTTATAGAATTAAGTTTGCATTGACAGATGGGTATAATATGTTTTCACACACACACACTCCTGTCCCAGTGGATAAATGCAGTCACTAACTACAGTACAAACATTCTTCACATGGTTGGAGTGGGATGTCATCCTTCATGCAGGTCAGCATTGTCCTTGAGTGACCTCAGTCAACTGACCCTACTCTTTTCTGAACTTTTTTTGTCTGCCGGTCACCACAATGTCAGGATTCTTTATAAACATGTTGACTGGCACAGAGGGTCTCTTATTATGTAAGTGGCATGTGACAATAGGAGCAGACAGTCCCAGTCAAAATCACAATAGAACCATTGTCAAATTCGTGAATATTAAATTATCTCTGGCTCAAGAGAATTTTTATATTCTACATTAAATTAGTATCGGGCTGATTCATGAAAATTTTGAGAAATTCCCAAACTTATTGACTCAAAGATTTAAGAAATTTTTCAGTGAAGCCAGGGCATACTGGTCAACAAATGTAACATTACTGAACTAGTCATGTGACACGCTGAGCTAAAATAACTCCCAGCTGATATAAAGTTCTCCACACACAGAAATGTTATACAGTAATATATTACATCATGTATTGGTATAGGGTTGATCCAAAGACATTTTTTCAGAAGTT
Organism: Ptychodera flava; assembly: GCF_041260155.1. Lineage (NCBI taxonomy): Eukaryota > Metazoa > Hemichordata > Enteropneusta > Ptychoderidae > Ptychodera > Ptychodera flava. The sequence continues at coordinate 28,692,618 of NC_091946.1, forward strand.
ACAGTAACTCACTTCATGATTTTGTGAGATGAAGGGCATACCCAGGCTGCAATGTTGAATGTGTACTACAGTAATCAGGTTTGCAACAATGCCACACATACAGCAAATGAACGCACATACTACCGTCAAATTAAAATTTTTGACTGACTTATAAGCTGCATTTTGAGCACTCAGGGAAAACTCACAGTTTCTGGCAGTGTACTAAAGAAATAAAGAAACAGCAATGTCAGAGAAAAAAAATGCAATGTTTGTTGCTTTCCTTGACAATCAATATTATAAACACAAACAATGGAAATATGTACATGTACACTTTATAAAAGGATAACAAAATAACTGAAGCAATCATCACAGTGGGAGGTCATCTGATTTTTCTCCCCAAAGATCATATCACTTCACTGGTATTACTTTCAAGTGGACTTCTTGACGAAATAATCAGGCCTATTACCGACATACGATCTATGACTTTTGAATGTTTAGTCAGCAATTGACCTTGGCTTCCAAACTTACATGTACATGACATGTTTTTGCATTAATCATTTGTTGTTACAACTACATGTATTATCTTTGGTAGTAGGCCAGTATCTTTGAACATAATTGTTTGGCCAAACATAAACATGTGCACTCCATCAAGGTGATTTATGTTCCATTCTGCGATGTCTTTTCTCTACTACAGTTAGTATACAGAAGCCCTTCCTTTCATTCCAAAGGTCTATCCTACATTCAATGACCTATAATATTAACTCAAGCAGTCACTTTATTTTCACTTCCCTCTCTGTATGATGTAAAGTTTCTACAATGTACATGGTTTACACAGGTACATGTAACAAAGGCATTTTCTCTTTCACTCACCCAAAACTTTGAGTTTTACATGTTCACACTTGAAGTATTTCACATATCCTAAAGATTTACAAAATTTTCAAAGTAACCACATGCCATTTGGGCAAGATATAAAAACACCCATGCCAACATAGAGGTTAGCACCATTGTTCTGTGCAACTAAACCCAAATATTTATGATTGCTGGAATCTAAAGAGAGCTACTTTATTAGAAATATATAAACTATGATGTTCAAAATGAAAGGTGATTTTTTCCAAAAACTCTTATGAAATATTCATCTAGGTTTCACTTCCACATTAACAATCTACAGCTAAAATATACTGTAGCCAAGAAACCGAATTTTGTCCACTGAATATTAGTCCTCTGAAAATGCAAAATGATATTTCAAAGGATTGCATACATGTAGGAATGAAACCTATAATATAAATATTTCAGTATTATGTTCTCTCATCTAAAGTAAGCTTCAAGGTAAGAACATGACATATTATAAGCACTCAGTGACAACGAAAATTTTAATGACAAACTTTTTTCATGCCAAATCCTCAGATGCATCTCATAGTTAGTTCTATCGTAAGCCTTGAAAACTGATAGCAAAGTTTGAAGATTGTACACAAGTAGAGTGGAAAGTCAATATGGCTGATCAATAGAAGAACAGTATTTCTAAGTGCTGAGTGGATTGGGTACTTTGCTGCGCACTTGTATGTAAATATGAACATTACTTTTTAAGGTCATTTCTTATTGATGACAGCACACAGTAGAGATAGAAGTTCCAGGTATGAATTCACAAGACTTATACTGCACTGCAAACCAGTTTAAATTTTCAACGTAATATTTGCTGTGATAAATCAGGATCATATTTTATCAAAATGACAAAGAGAATGGTGCAGTGTAGCGTACACTATCCGATTATTTTTATATATAACAAAACATTTTTATTTGTTGTTGTATTTTTTTTTATATTATTTTTCATTATTTTTATTATTATTTCAAGATCCCATACTGTATCCACAAACAATATATTAGTGTAATAACATTAAATACCACAACTGATGTATTCTTGTCAAAAAATTCAATTTTCTTCAGATTACAAATAACTGAAGTCAATTCAAACATTTAAGGTTGCAAAAGTGTAAATGGAGTTTATTTTTGCCACGTAGTGGCACGACCAAATCAACATTTTTCACTACTCCAGGCTGACAAATGGGAAGTAAATTGACCCTAAACTTGCAATCTGTAAAAAAAAATGAATTTTTCAACAGAATACATCAAGCCCGGCAGGATGATGGCCATTTAGTAAAAGTTTGAGTCATGTAATACGGATCTAATTACAATTGTTAGGCCGACTGCCATCTTTGTATATAATGACAACTTTCATTTTTCATAACACTTGTGTGGTTAAAACATTCACATGGACAAACAGCAATGCAATTACTTGTAGAATAACACCAACGGTTGGGCCTCCTACACAGCCTGGATATAGATGTACATTTTCATCATAGAATCATGTCAGTGACACCAATATTTTGCCTTAACAGAAAATTACTGAAAAGGAATGGCTCAGGTACATTTCTACACATGAACAAAATTGATACTGGTGATTCAGTTCAGTCAGGAAAACATGCCCTCATCTTTATCAATGTGGATGGCCACGAGGATTTGTTTTCTTTGGTACAGCCTTTGCAAGGTTGTGATAGCATACATGTATGTCACTGGCTGGCAACAGTCCAGATAAGATACCGTACGTGCATTCGTTTCATGATTCAGCTGTTGGTTATGACTGATGCATAAATAGATTTTCATTGCCGAAAAGTAGAAAACTTGTGTGAGATTGTTATCACTGGCCTGTACAATGACAGTGTGAAGGACGCTAATGTTGCCGTATGAATTTGATTATTTCCTGACCAATGTCCATCTAATCACGGTTCCTCCTTGGTGGAGGGACTGTGATCTAATTCAGGACAATCCGGTGTCACAGACTGGATATCAATAGAACTAACTCTCACACACAGACACACACACACACTCTCTCTCTCTCTCTCTCTCTCTCTCTCTCTCTCTCTCTCTCTCTCTCTCTGACAAAGCCTTTTTTTTGACCAGCAAAGCTTGCATGAACTGTGTACATTCCGGTACTACCAAATTACAAATCCCAACCTTCCACTACCATCATAAATAAATTAAATGATACAGGCATGTATGTTATGTGTCATCCAATAAGTCACATTCCAGTTGGTTTCCTATTGTCATATTGTCAACAAATATCACCAGTACTTGTAATGGGATCCACTCACTGATGATCTTTTCAAGAGAAGCAAAAACATCTACCTTAAATTTTTTTACATATAAACATATAAACATAAACATCTGTACCCCTCATCCTCCATTTCACTGTCAATTCAAGCTGGTTAAAACTAGTGAAGCATAACAAAAAATTGAACATTTGAAGGTCCCTGATAACATACTGTCAATGTAGATACTGTAAAAATGACTTTTATGGGCAAAAGCTGCATTAACAGACCAAGAGAAGAGAATGAAAATATGTATGACTTTGGTTCAATTTTTGGTTCAATACCGATTTTTACTGACTTGGTAGATGAATTCAAAGTGCTACTGTCTAGCAGGAAAAGGGGTACATATATGCATGTACAATTATAATACATGTATGTCACCTTTGCCTAACTGCTTATGTGATATCTGTAACACAACTGCCAAACGGTAATATACATGTAGCTGGAGTGAAAGGGATACAACACTACAATTTATCATGTATTATCAAATACACCATTACATGTACTTACACCAAAATTTGTAATCAGATTATATACTACATATTACACCTTTTTACTGGAAAAGATGCTCAATTTTGATCAAAAATCCACTCTTTGCAATTTCCTTTCCTTGACCACGATCTCATGCTCCATATATGTGTCTTTCCTCTAGCTCACTGTTAATTTCACCTACATAATTATACCCTATTTCTTCTTCAAATAGATTATTTTATTGTGCAACCGCAGTTCCTTTTATCACTCATACATGCACTGCTGCAAAACTGACAACACAAATTCAATTTTTCAGTCTGTCTTGTTTTATTAGACAGAGAACATTGCACGCAGAAAATTCTGTAAATAGGAAAAAAGGAACGACTTTCATTTCTTCCCCTGAGGTATTTTTCTATTATTCACAAACCTCAATAAAATTTTACTACAATCCACACTCAATATCCAAGCAGTTACTAATAGCCTGTTAAAGAATAAAATCACAATTTCCATATATCCCTGTTTTGCATTTGACTTCCTATAAAGATTTGTTTTGGGAAATTAAATGTGTGATGTTCTAGCCGTCTACACACAAATATATTAACCGACATGATTTATCGCTTGCTCAGGAGAGAATATCCAATTACATTTTATGGCAAATGCTGAAGTACATGTACCATTATGTACAGCATACATGTATATCCAAGCTTTGATTTGATTGACACAGTTACTTTATTATTATATCACCTAGAAGACGTACATATAAAATCTAAAATCACTTGGATTTCCGCAGATTGAATTTCTTCCAAGTACCGCGGCAAATATTTCATGTTATTTTTGGTACATGCATGGAATTGTCTTATGTCTGAATTTTTTAAGCTATTCACAAGTGGTATGGTTGTTTGTAATTCAGCGTGAATTATTTGAAAGTGATTCATCGTAAAAGTTGCCTGTATCACTTGATGAATTCACATCAAGAAGGGAATTGATTAATATGAAATACAAATGGACATCATGATAAAAAAGTTGACAGGGAAAATATGGTGGACAAACACACTCCTGTGATGATGGAGTAGTCGGTACAATGTATGCCGCGTTTCACATCAGCGTTGCTGACAACCCTTACGAAACCTGTTTCACTCATATCCAAACACATTTCTTACCCACACATTGGGCGATCACAAACATCTAAATATTAATGAATTGGGAACAATCCTTACTATAGTAATATTTTGATGTCTCAGAAACATCTGAATATTATATTATTAGTAAATTGGGAAGTATGCGTTACCACAGTAACATTTTTTTGTTCCCTCACTGTTGCTATGGTGACTATAACTAACAGCGAAACAACGGTAACAATTTACCCCTTCTACTGATCAAAAATAAAATTTTCTCATAAGAGGGTTACTATTTTACATTTCAAACTATGAATTCATCAAATATTGTTCTCCTCAAATTACCACAAAACACAATTTCCATTCTCAAAAAAAATTAAATGAGCAAAGTTTAGAGGAAGAACCTTGTGATAGATAAACATTTTCTCCGCCGGCTAAAATGAAAAAAATCAGAGGTGACTTTGCAAAGTTTAGAATCAGAGAAACCAATTTATATCCACAATTTACCAATACTTAAAATTATTCAAAATGGCCTCTATACCCTGTGCAGCAGTCATAACTTTGAGGCAAATCACTTTTGAATTTTTCTATTTTCACTAACGTGAACACCTCATTTACTCACAGGCTTCAAAAATGAGTCTACAGCAGTGTGTCAGAAAAAGGTTGTAAAAATTGAGAGTGCCCCAAAACTTCAGGAGAGCAATCTACGTTGACATGAACCTACCTATATTTAAATTGACAACGTCATCGGCTTACAAATTTAAGACACAATTTGTGAAACCTACAATGTATGTTGACTTTTCTGGGAAGACCTATCAATAGCTTGTTACTGACTGAGTTCTTTACAAGGAACAGAAAATTTACACACACATTGATGTCAGTAACCCTCATTATCAGGTGGGCATTACCATGAAATCAGTAATGTCTCTAATTTACTGTCAAAAATCAATATTTACCCATTACAAATGTGGATTTGATTAAAATTTGAATGAAAATTTAGCAATTAACAGCTACATGTATTGGAGGAACTGCCTGACATCATTGAAAAGTACAGCTCTCTGAAAATTCCTTAATCTCTCCCCATTCGACAAAACTTGAAAATTTGTCATTGAGGTTGCAGTTGACAGGCTCATTACTTTCCAAGAAGTCGACTTTTGTACATGTTACAACTGCTCCACTTTGACGTCAAAGTGATTCCTTTATCATACTTTATGTATGGCTGATATAGGGGTCATTAGCAAACAGCGATATCACTAGAATGAACACTTCACTTTGTTGTGCCACGGGTTTATCATGATTTTTTATCACATGAAACTCCAAATAGCATTAACAATAACATCTCATTAGAGTCTCGACTAGGAAGGGAAGTGCATGATTTTTACAAAAGGTAATTAATTTTTATAACTATTCATGCTTGATATGAGTTTCATAATAACATTGAAAAACGTTTACGAAACGTTTGAAAATGTTTTTATAAATATTATTCCCTGGGAGTTCTTTAGTGTATAACATTTTCCTATAAAAAGCACAACCATTGAAAGTGAACATTACAAAGGGAGCCATCTCATGAAAACACAAATCATTCTAGATTTTTGCTCCAGATGACAAACACACACAAAATATTTATGTAATGATGAAAGGTATGTAAATTTAAGACTTCACTTCCTCCAATTTACTTTTGGATTAATATTTGACAGAAAAATTTAGGATGATGTAAGCGGGGTAAGTTTAATTAATCAAAGCAGATTCATGAATAAATAAATAAATACGAAAAGAAATGTTAATGATTGAAATCTTACCAAACTCTGGCATTTCATCTGATAGTGACGCTGTACATATAAAACTTAAGTCATTTTAATTTTTTCTCTGATTAGATTTTTTATAGAAACATCAAATAAAAGGAAATTGCACAAAAATGACTGCAGGTCTTGATTAAATTTTGGAAACGCTGGCTCACATGAATTTGTTCTCACTCTTTGTATTTCTCGATTTTTTTTACTTTTTCTATCTGCAGTAGTACATCTCTGCCGTTCAATCAAGTCAGCTTTTCCTTTTGATCCCGTCTTCAGGGTAGATTGGATTTGTGAATTTTAAAAAGCAAGATCTAAATGCAACAGAAGGGATACTAATCTCCAGAAGAGGGGAGGACCGATAATCTGACATTCGGTGACATCAAGCAGGAAGTAACATAAAATACTGCGCTATTAGATGTGAATATTTTACTCCTGTAATTTTTGGATATCAGGTCATCTTCTCAGCGCCGAACAATAACACCAATATTGAAAGCCATGAAAGTAAATAGCCTTCTGAAAGTGATTATTTTTTTAAAGTGCAGAAGTAATAAAAGTATACATCATAGGAAGGAATTATGGTGCAATGTGACCTTATTTTCTTTGATGATGTGATTTTTCTAATGTTAATCCCATGCGCAGTACAGCTCTGACTAAGAGAGGAACTTGCTTGCTGCAGGGAGGAATACATCAGCAGAAACAGCAATTATCTGTTGTGAGCTTTCAAAGGGATGGCCACTTGACCTGCAGACTTAACTCAAATGCTGCAAAGTGGAATGTACTGTTAAAAGATAAAAATATTGAAAGTGGAACTTCCAATCAAAAATTACAAGTGCAGAACTAACATAAGTGTGCAGGCAATATCAGCCATTTTGAAATTTCAGAATGCAGCAAAATCTAAAGATTATAATTTGAACTATTAGGGCAGAATTGGGTGATATCGGTAATAACTAATTACAACAAAATAGCAGGGTAACTGTTCACTGTTGTGAAAAATATGAACATTCATGTCTGAGAATTTAATTGTTTGCATGCAGATTCTAATATATTAAACTGCAATGACAGAACTAAACTGACTTCTGCCTTTCCTGGTCAAAGTTAGGCCTATGATTATAAAGAGAATTTTTAGGCAGATTTGCATTTACTATGGAAGATTACACAGTACCTCAAACTCCAAAATTGGTGTCATATTGAGAAACAATGTGCTTTATGTACAGAAAGTTTTTTGGGTCTCAATTTTATTGAAAGTATATCATTGAAATTAATGAGTTCACAGTACAAGGAAAAACAAACTGGGTATCATAAAGCTGTCCACTGCTGTGAAATATTGAAATAATACATCACCGAGCAAAAACTTCTCCTTAAATATTAATGAACAGTATTCCTGTTGTGCATCAAAGGTTGCATAAAATTTGTCTAGTTTTTTAGTATTTATACTAAAAAAGCAATATTTTTCTTTTTTTCCAAACACTCATATTAGCTGTATTGATTATGTTCATAGCTTGATTCTTCTACAAATGTACAGGAAATAACAAGACAAAAAAATACTTTTTAAATATTGACTTTGTGATTCTTCACAATGGCTTCTAAGTTGTATTAATTAATGAAACTGTATTAAAAAACTATTTTTCCAGATAAAAGCTCTTTTATTCAGTGTGATATGTTATTTTCCAAATTGCACAACCCCAGATATGTCAGTAATTATTTTAAACTAAATTTATGTGCGAACAATTAAAGATAATTTGGGTGAAAATTTATCAGACAATATTTTCACATTCTATTGCTATGCAATCACAGAGTGAGCAAACGAGCCGCACGGTTGTTCTTATTTCTTGCAATGCACAGACACACTGCATGATGACTGTAGCAGCTACATCTTTCAACAAGATAATGTATTCTGGAATAAATTGGTGAACTTGACCCTGGGTCATCTCCTATTGGCTGATGTTTGGTTTTCATAAATACCTCGCCTTTAACTGACCTTGGAATCGACAGAATGCCTCAATATGACTAGACCAAAGCCTAGCGCCTCATGATACAAATACAAAGATGCGTAAGTGTTTCAGTGGTGACAAATCATGAATACCACCACCCACACCGACAACTACATGACATTGCGCAATATCCAGCATATTTTCTACGTCTCTTTTACCGCTTCAAAGAATGAAAAAAATAATAATGCAATGCAACATTACTTTAGTCATAATCCTATAAATGGACGAGAGGGAGAAAAAAATATCTGCTGCATATTCTCTCTTGACCTTTGACACCATACCACTAATCAAAGAAAATTATGGGAAGTCACTTTTTGCTGACAAATAGGTGAAAATGTGTGTGTTCATGATAGTCAAAAGGTAACACACAAATTATCTGGTTGCAAACTGAGTCCAAAATACTGTTGACACAGATCAATGCTGAAAAGCTCTTCCATGACCCTAACAAGATATAAGAGACTTTTCAACCTCAAGATTAATTAAAATAAGAAACGGTCTTCTGGCAAACTATCAAATTCTTCCATACCACTGCAAATATGTTTGAAATGTGACATTTCCTAGAATGACAGGAAGAAACTAAAACTTAATTCCCTGAAGGGAAGCCTTGTGTGGCACTTACATCACCGTTTGTATACACAAACTGAACACATGTAGGCTAGAACCTATAGGAATATACCATGACAAAAATGTTATGCAGCATTTTCAAAATGGCACATTTTCTTATTTCCTGAAAAAACATGAAGTAACATAAAAATAATTTATTTTTCCAACCATCTTCCTTGAAAACTGTCAAAATTACATTTTCTTCAATTTGATGAATAAGTACATGATAAAAATATCCCAAAAGTTACATCCACAGAAAAGGCACTATCCTCCACCTTGTTAATATTATAGATTGTCAAAAAAAGTGATTTATTACAACAAGCATGCCCTGAGCACTTGCAAAAGTATAAAAGGTATACTACATGAGAATCATCGATTTTCAGATAAACAAAATACTCTTATCACAAATGTGGCGGTTTGCTGTCACTCTATAAGTATAATGAGAACATATGGGCTTCAAGTACACACTTAATTAGTAAACCTTCACATCTCTACCTGTCAATTATAAAGACGCCATCCTTACATGCAATTTGATACAAAACAAGCCATAATTTATCTGACTGCTGACAGTCTAACTTAAAATTGCAATTCTAAAATTATCAGGTATGTATCATATTATTATTTGAGTATTTACACCCAAGAAATGAAAATGTCAAATATTTGAAACAGCTGTACAAAGCATTGACAATCAATCTCTCTCATCGCTCTTGGATACAAGTCTCTAGAAAGCATGCAGTAAATAGTCACCCATGTGATATGGTTTGACTGGTTGTCGGTCTTGTCCAGTTTTAATATCGTTGATGTTGCAACCCGATCTTTTTGGCCAAAACTGCTTCAGAAGAGATAAACATCTTGATATTTTATCATACCTTGCTACGGGAACCGGTGAATATTCTCTTTCATGATCAAGAATAAAACGTCAAGGTCACTCATTGTATAAATTTTTGGATCTAGCGGTGCAATATCATATTTGAATTTCAAGATGGCGAGCTTTGTGTTGTAAGTTTGGTAAATTACAAAGTTCCAGCTCAACAAAAGCATTGACAACTGAAAATTTTGAGTTTAAACATAAAAATGAATCACAACAATCTGCTGACAAGCAAAGAATACAACAATTGTCAGAATCATTCAAATTATGAGTATGATTACTATAACCATTGTTATTATCATAATCATTATTATTATTAAGAGAAAAAGCAAACCAGATGCTTTTTGAAGACTTGTGCATTTGAGAAAAACTATAAAAAATATTTATTCTTGATAAAAAATACCCCTAGAGTAAAATTTTTATTGCAATTCCATATATTATTCCAGTTATGATAATTGTGTAGTTCTTTAGTCTATTGTTGTTGTGGTATTAACTTAGCAATTTCATTTAGTATACACTCACATAAAAATTACAATGTTTTCCAAAACTAGTGTTCTACCTGCCCTTTACAAGCTATTCTCTTCGAATCATTAACATTTAATGTTTATGAGTACCTCCATGTACTATTTTTCATTACTTGGGAATTAGTCTCAAGCAGTTAGTTCTAGAACGCCAAGGCAGTGATCCCTTTTGGGATCGATTATTATTAAATGCAGTTTTACTCACAACGTTGCGTCATTTGAAGTGACGAAAACCTGGTTCATAAAACACTCCCCTTCCAGCAGTTGTTGTCAAGCCACATTAAACAATCATATATTCAATAGCATGTCAAGACTCCAAGTTTTATGCCTCATGCCATCGTACCAAAGGTGAAAGATGTTGCTTGCGCTCTTTAAAAAAGTCCTGGCATAATTTTTTTTTTCACTCACATTCCAAGACCGGCAAAATAATAAGATCTCGTCATTACGTCAAAATCATTGATAGCGCTATCAGCCAATGGTCTAGAGACTTCGACACACAAAGTATTCTCAATCCGAGCCTTCCAAATGTGATGTAATATTTCGCAATATGATATATCTACTGATGTAGATACAATCTACAAAGCGCAGCAATCGTAGTGAACGCAAACTTCACAAGCTGAGCATGTATAACGCAGATGTTGTTGAAATGAATAGGCAACGCTCGAAAATCGACGTGATTACAGGAACACTTTTTGTTGACAGCATGTGCAAACTGCACTGTAATTTTGAATTACTGCTTCCATAAAGACCATTAAAGAGAACATAACTTGAACGAATTTATTTGTGGCTTCAGCAAACCAACGATGGGGAATGTTTCGCAAAGACGTTCGGTGGCACAACACTGTGCAAATATGACCTCTGCACACCGAAAGTACACACACGCAGTCTAGACGAGACTTCCGGGTTGCATTCTCGCTACTTGCCGTCTTGTTTTGCATGTAACTGTTTACTTGCAAACTTTACCGCGTTATGTGTCAATGAAGGGCCGACTGATTTTTCATGATCATGTGAAAAGTACTTACCGTTAACTGCAAACAAAAGCTGGCTAACGACCACGGCATAAAACATCGGCCGAAATATCTTGCAGTGAACCGCCATCTTGTGAAGAAACTCTCGTACAGTTCGGTACGTAGCGTCACGTACGGGGAGCTGGACAACGGACGATGTAAGAGTGTTTTTCTCCGCTTTTGAGGCAGCTTCACGGTAAATTTTGACAAAGTCTCATTCTTATAGACTTCTGTGGTTAGCAAATCCAAAAACTGGACGCCTGAGCCTTAGAGGCTGTGGAATTTCGCGAAAACTTTCGCAGCACGTATCAGCAGCAGCGTCGCCCGAACACAGCTCTTTGATATCTGCTCGAAAATGAGCGCGAGTGCGTAATACAGTGCGACATATGCAAATGAGGAGAGTGTGCAGGCCTTCTGATATCATCACATGTATCACCTAATCTCTGACGGTGACAGCGCCAATTATTTAGTTATCTGATAACTCTCCCCTCTTTTACAACATACGATTAATACATTTTTCCTCGGTGCCATATTTTGCCTTTGCGAGAAACAAGCAAGTAATGATGATATATCACCCGATTAGCTTGTTTATTGGAGGGACCTGATCGAATCGAATTTACTTAAAATCTCCATATTTTAGGGATTCAACAATCAACTAGACGTCCGCTGGAATAATAATTTTATTAAGTCTGTCATCATTTTGTGCAATTATTTCTTCCGTCGGAGACAGAAAAAAGTGGTAATTAATAAAAAAATAAATTATTTTCATTTTCAATATTTATTGACGATAGGCCTAGATTTTGTGTCGATATTTATGGTTAGTTGAACCTAATCACCAGAAGCTAGCCTCTCTCTCTCTCTCTCTCTCTCTCTCTCTCTCTCTCTCTCTCTCTCTCTCTCTCTCAACATTCACAGAAAAGAACATTTAATCAGATATACAATACCGACGATAAATGTATTTCAGACCGGCCGATAACCCCTTGTTTCATTCTCAAGACCTGAAGATCTTACTCATTCAATTCTACTCTAGGGCCTACTGGGAGTCATTGCCTATGAGTGAAAATTGCGTAAGCCGTGAAAAAGAATTCTCCCCAAACTCCTCCAAACACCAATTGAGTCACACAGCAAGCCCTGAGGGTTAATATACAGAGCTATTTGCTGACTTAAGGGAAAATCAGAACAGTAGAGAACCTCTTCCTATTTCAAGAGTTGATGCGCAGAGATGACGTCAGAGCTCCAGATTCGTGCATGTGACAGTATGGCCTGAAGCCGAGTAAAATGTTGTAAAACTTACAGCGGCGCCGAAGTACGTCAAGATATTTAAATATATCTGGTGGTGACTGCGATCAGTAATAAAATGTAACAAAGCTCGTTCAGCCTATCAGATCAACAGTTAGCATTGGGAAAGGCTCGGGCTTGCCCAGCCTCTCAAATGAGTACCAGAAATGCCATAGGCCTATGAGAGAGAGAGAGAGAGAGAGAGAGAGAGAGAGAGAGAGAGAGAGAGAGGAGAGAGAGAGAGAGAGAGAGAGAGAGAGAGAGAGAGAGGCACCTGTAGACGGGCAGACAAAGACTGGAGGAGGGACTGAGTCAGGGGGTCGAAAACGTAGCAGTGAGTGGTCTATATGATTTTTGCGACACATTTCAAATGTACACACTTATTTTGTTTTTGTTGTTTCACACCGACTATAAATGGCTGAACTCGTTATTACACTTTGCAACACCGCAATTTAATCTGCAGCCATTAATACCCCCCCCCCCCGTTACTCTGAAAAAAAGGGTTTTGTGTGTCAAATAGGCTTACAGCACAATGAAAACACGCAGCAGCCTGTCAGCAAACAAGGTAATACGTACATACCGATTAATCTGATTAAAATGTAATTAGAGCTGAAAAAGAAGCGGATTATTTGACCGCTGACTCAATACACCTGGTTGAATTTCCGATTATGTAAACAAATTGGCAACAATAGGTGCATCTTTGACTCCTATCGCGTGCTCGGTAACCGCCGCTTTGTACATGTTTTATTATCAGCATATTTTAAAGGGACAAAGTCGGCCATTTTCCATGAATTTTGTTTGATGCAAGATACTTCTTATATTGTTTGACATGTTGAAAGATACTGAATGAATAGGTGACATGCATATATTCGACCCCCCGTTTTTAGACACAATACATGAAACCATTGCAAAACTGAATTAATGGTCATGACCATTAATTCATTTTCGCGATGGTTTCACTTAATTTGTCTAGAGCCTGGGTCAAATATATATGCATGGTCACCCATTCATTCAGTATCTTTCAACATGTCAAACAATATAAGTAGTATCTCGTATCAAACAAAATTCATGAAAAATGGCCGACTTTGTCCCTTTAATAGGACTGGTGCTGTTTTTATTTTGGCCCGTTTGTTTGCTTGTTTGTTCGGGCCTAAGCTTCTGACTAGATGGGTCGCTCGAACGATGCGCGAAAAAACACTTCTTTTCTGATGAAATATGGTGAAAGCAGTTTCTAGCCCTTAATGCGCCTCGAAAGTGAAAGATTTAAACTTTTGTTCAAAATTTAAATTTCCTGAATGGAACTTTCAACAATTCTCTTACCAAATCAACAATAAAAATCGTGGTCACCATGCAAAGTTTGGAACTAGTGAAACAAATTCTTACCCAACATTTTAATTGCGACATTTAAATTTCAAAATGGCTGTCATTCCTGTGTTATATCTATGGGGTAGAAATTAAATTTTGGATTTTCGGAAAGCTACGACGGTGAAATTTTTTCTTTCTCCAAAATGTTTAAAATGAGCCCCCACGAGTGGTAGATCAGAAAAGAATTGTGGAAATTTGACAGTCTGACTATCTGTCCCCGAGGCGCGTTCTACCTTGGTGTGCCCTGTACGCAGGAGAAATAGTTTTCGTAAGGTTATATTCATGACAATTCACTGTGACAATGACCGAGTTGTGTGGGGGTTGGGTGTGGGAGTGTGTGTTTGTGGGCATGTGCACGCACACATTCGTTTGTTATTTGTTACATACATTTGCTCAACAATGACGTCCACAATAACAGAGCGCGCTTAATTTTATGCTCATCCAGCTATACTTCAGAGGGGCGCTGTTCATCTAGCCAAATAATTTCGGCGGGCGAGACATTCACCAGTAAAATATATCGGGATACGGGGAATATCCTTCACGCACAGAAATATTTGATAATCCCTGAGGACCAAGAAAATCCTGCGTTTCATACGTTTGATCGTGATTTATTTCTTAATCGTGTATTTGATATGACTTCGTGTCACGACACCATTAGTTGAAACTTGTCAATGATGACAAAAACGAAATATTAATAGGTAGCCTGTCGTTTTGATAGTCTTCCCCTGAAGCTAGTTCACTGGTGCGAAATACCTTAATTTGAATAAACTTTAAGATGACTGTTTTCTTTAACCACAGTTTAATTTTAATTTTCAAACATAAATCTGTATTTTAAGTAACATCAAATCAACCACTACGAGATTTCTGGCATACGCTTATAGACGGGCGGATCAAGTCAACTGTGAGGGCGTCCTCCAATCAATATTTTGAGCGTTTACGTTTTGATTGGACGTAGCTTAAAGATATACTGTCACCTGTTCCAATTTTGCCACAGTTACCATAGAAAAAGAAAATCTAACCAATCACCGATTATAAGCGGGTGGCCGCCTTTAAAAAACAGCGCCCTCACATGGACATTTTGAATGCCAAGGAACGCCCCTTTGACCATATGTGGGCATATTTAGATTACAGGTGACTGTATACCTTTAATACGGGTATTCTTTTTATCAATTTTTTTACAGGCTGGAAAATTTAGTTATTCCACAAATTTTAAGTTTGAACTCTCTTGGTTGCGATTTCGCGAAAGAAGAGTAGAAAAGAAGAAATGAAAATATATTCGTTTGTCGTCATCGTCACTGAGATTAAACATGAGGGTTCATTGTGGAGTCTGCATGCAAGGCAGGTTCAGTTTTGTTGCCCAGGCTTTATCAGCAAAGAATTTCAAATCTGCAACAGCATGATGACAAAAAAGACCAAGTCAAAGCATAGTATCACAGTTTCAATAGACAGCAGTCACCTAAGGGAGCGTTCAGTTTTTACGGCCTGGGGGGGGGGCGGCAAAATCTTGTCGCCGGTGTTCAAAAAAATATAGACCCCCCCTGCATTTTTTGTGAAAAAAGATGACCCCCCCTTTGTCAGACGAAAAAAATTGATGGCCCCCCCCCCCTGAAAAATAACCAAACCCATATGTCAAATTTACCCGCATGGTTTGGATTTGAACTCCGGTACGTGGAACACTTTATTCGTGTAGCAGAGATGCCAGTGCACAAACTTCTCAGCCACATCCATTGAAACATCTGTTAATTAGGACGACTGTAAGGCAATTTTTAACTTCATTTCCATAGACAACTCATGTCCATGAACATTGTATAAAGTAAACTTTATTGGAGTGGTTCGCCAAAGGCAGCCCTCCGGTTAAGAGGGTCATGGGCCATTACGTAAAGTCAACTTTATTCTACTGGGCCACCAAAGGTGGCACGCCGGTAAAGAGAGTCGATCATGGCTATTGCATAAAGTAGACTTTACTGGACAGGGCCGCTGATGGCGCGGCCATTACCATTATTCAGTGCGTGATCCCAGGGGTCCCTCAAAAATGTTTCTAATACAAGCCGCGGCTTCAATTGGGAATTTTATGGTAAGATTGCCGTGGGGTATTACATAAAGTCAACTTATTGTAGTGGGCCGCCGCAGGCGGCCCGCCGGTAAAGAGGGTCAATCATGGCCATTGCATGAAGTAAACCGAATTGGAGTGGGCCGCCAAAGGCGTCTGCCCGTTAAGAGGGTCATGGGTAGCCTAATACATAATGTATATTTATTGTAGTGGGCCGCCGAAGGCGGCCGCTGGTAAAGAGGGTCGATCATGGCCATGGCATAAAGTGAACTTTATTGTTGGTATTATGTTTTTGAAAATGTGGTGACCCCCCCCCCTTTCCTATCAGTGAAAAAGCGATGACCCCCCCTTTGCGGATTCCAAAATTACGATGACCCCCCCCCCCCTGGATTTTGCCGCCCCCCCCCCGGCCGTAAAAACTGAACGGTCCCTAGCAGCTTGTGCTTTATGTCGTACGTTATATCCAAAGTTCGTGTATACCAACCTGCATGATTCGTGTCGTGGTTCATTAAATGTCAGTTCTGCTGTTAAGGAGTGTGTTTTTGTCTATCTTACTGTCTATGGTTTATCTTTTTCTTTTAATCCTTCTTTGATCTCTCCAAAAGCTCTGTCGACAGATTTCAGTTGGTCGATTATCCATAAACGGTAGAGCTGGTTTCATAAGCCAATATTGTAAGCAAGATTAGGAAAGTTACATAATTAATATTTTCATAACTTGTTTCTCATCTACCCCTGATTCTTTGAACGAAAAAGAATCGTGTAAAATTCCTAGTTTCCAGGCGTGCGCACACATTTGTTAGAGGGCGCCCTAACAAAGGCCGCTGACAGTTCATTCCGTTATGCCGTCCCAGCGATACTGACAAACGATCCACACGCAACTCATCTGGATGTCTGTTCACTTTTATGGAAACATAAAAAAACATTTTGGAACAAAACATTTGCGACAGCCTGTCATGCAATAATGTGTAGCAAACACACGTCTTTAAGGGATGGACCATAAGATCTTGGGAGGGGTGGTCAAAAACAAAACAAAATTTCAAAGCAAAAATATAGGGGTAAAATATTCAGACTAGTTTCCAAAATAAAATTAATCAGGACGCAAAATATGATAATCTGACAATTTACTAAGAAAAAAATTAGCATATCATGACTGCCTTGGGGAAAAAAATTCAAAAATTTACAATTGTAAAAAATATATTCACAATCTGATTGTGTCCCCCCCCCCCCCCCCCTCCCAAGCTCTACTAGTCCCTCCCTAAAACCAATACAACTACAGTCCATATATGGATGGTCTCCGGCACTGTCTGAGAGATCTGATAAAACTACGCTAGGTCAAACTCTTCCATAGACTATTGAGAACGACCGCCCTCTACATTTTTTGTGAAAACAACATGTTTTCCCTCGCAGATACGCTGGATTAAAAAAGTATTTTCAAAAGACAGAACAAGCGACCAATTTACATGACGGTGCTTACCTACAGGAGGAGTAATCTACCATAAAGATAAAAAGTACATATTCTGCCTGACATTGAGCTAGTAATACTGAACTCTTTCAAACGTTTGAGTGTAAATATTAACACATGAAAGCGAGGACAAGATCGTGATTTGTCGCCTGCCAAAGGGGTAGTTCTCATGACTTTTGATAATGTCGTGATCTTGCTCTTGCTATCATGTGTAATTTAAATAAAGAACTTGTCATCCATGTTTTCAAGTTGAATACAGCTCGCTACAGCCGAAAACATTTGTCCCCCACTCACTTACATTTCTATATTCTACGAATTTGTTTTGTTGTTGTTTTTCAAAATTTCCATCGTAATCTAGAAATTTAAACTATTGGACTCGCTGCCTCATCTAAAAATGTAATCTGTCATACATTTATTTCCACCTAACCCCGACCGTCAGACAAAAAAAAAGACTCGTTATACGCATTTACTGATAACATCAACGACAAGGCGGGCCTCGATAACGATAGTTTTAAACTTTATTCCGTACTTTGCTCAAGAAAACTTCTAACACGTTAATATTATTTTCGTTCATGGTCAAGAATAATAAAAGAGGGTTTGCGTGCAAATTTCTGGATTAAGTATGCAGACTTTCCTAAACTTACAGAGTTTGAAATTAAAAATGGCTGAGCATGCGATGCACTGCTTCAATTCCATGGGGAAGCCTGAAACGATTTCGATTTTCACAAGAAACAAGACGCTGAAATCTTCATTTTCTTCGCATGCTGCACATGAACACAAATCGTACAGCTTCAAAGAATTGTGAGACTCAATCTGACCGCAAGAAGTAGTCCGTTAAGGTAGTATGCGCCTCGAAAGTGAAAGACTTAAATTTTGTTCTTATTTTCCTCAATGAAACTTTCAACCGTTCTCTTAGCAAATCATGAATAAAAATCAGGAGTCATTGTGTAAAGTTTGGTACTAGAGAAACAAATTAACTATTATAACATTTGAGCTTACCGAGATATGAAATTCAAAATGGCCGCCATCCCCGTGTTAACTCTATAGTGAAAAATAAAATTTTCAAGTTTTGAAAAACTAAGACGGTGAAACTCTTTCTTACTTCAAGAGCTATGAAATGAGCCGTCACAAGTGGTAGACCAGAAAAGAATTGTAAAAATTTGAAAGTCCGAATATCTGTCCCCGAGGCGTACTCTAGCTACTAAGTAATACAAGTAGGCCTACACCTACATACAATCGATGCACACATCCAAACACTTATATATACATGCACGTATGCATTCCAACGGACAAGATGAAAAGTGAAATAAATGTGTAAACTCCTGGAAGTAATACTAGTACGTGTCACAGTTGAATCCATATAATTCCCAGACTTAATCGATGCTTTACGGTTTAAAGGAATGATGACGAGTTTCGACCGCTGTTAAAAATTCCATCGGAGAGTGAAAAGTTTGTCGGCAATGTGATCCGTGCATTGGTGTTCATAATATTCGAGAAATTTAAACGCATGTGTCATCAAAATTAAACGGACGGTATCACGTGACGTTCTCCAAACCTTGGCACACGATCAAGAAGCTATTACGCTTGCAATATTTTGACACATATGTCATGTTTGTCATTAGAAGACCTGGTATTTCACGTCCATCTCGTGACTTGCCAAGGGTACACGAACACCGTTCTTGCGACTGATTCCTTCAATTTGATCCGTTGTGTCCCGGTATTCATCTCCTAGAGCAGCGAGCACCGGCGTTTCTTACTGGATTTCCTCGTGGCTACACCCAAACCAACACGACAGGCCTCTTCGAACACCTGCAGAGAGTAAATTACACTCTTCAGAGACCACAAAAGGTTGAAAACAGCATCGCGCCCCGGGATCGCGCCATGTCTCTACGTTTCTCGGCTCCGAAAATATATGTTTTCAATGAGATTGACAAGTACCCTGAAAGAACTTACAGGAACGTTTTCGCGAGAGCAAGAAAAATAATATTATAATAATGCAACATACTTTGAAAAGAATATAACTTATCTTTACACAGTCATTCATTTATCCATCCATCCATCCATCCATTCATCCGTCTATCTATCTATCCATCCATCCATCCATCAATCCATCCACCCATTCATTCATTCATTCATTCGTTCGTTCGTTCGTTCCTTCATTCATTCATCCTACCTGTTGCAATCCATTTTGCGTAAGTGCCGAACATTCCATGTACCGCACGGCTTTAATGCTCGCTGCCAATTTTTCACCAGCTTCGCGAGTGATGGGGGCTCGTCCCTTTTTCGATAACTCCGAAATGATCTCACCATCTTCTCTGAGATCAGCTTTAGTTCCTGTGATAAACCATTTAACAAACACATTGTAAATCGGATGGTTTTTCCTTCGTTTGAAAACTTCAAAACACGTGGTGCTGCTATCATTTCTTTTGAGTGCATCTCTATCAGTTGCAACTGTTAGTGCTTTTTCCGGTATTTTGTCCTGTTTTGGAAAATGCAGTCTCTTTTTCTTCTCCTAAGGTCGTGTCAAAATGACATGAATCCACTTGTCAACATAGCCTACGGTGTGTACCGCCAAAATGTATTTGTTGACAATTGATCCTTAGTCCAGACTATAGAATTCGTCATGCATGGACAGTAATCGACAATAATTATCGACAATAATCATAGGGGGACAACAATATTTTCAATATTTTTAGGAGGAGAAGAAAATCATTTCTTGAACAAAAACACTGAAAATTCCATCTCTTGGTCACCAGCGTGACCAAAGGTTCGATCTCCAAATGGTAAGATTCTACGTATGTCCTTGTCACGTGAGGGCGAGTTTTAACCATGACGTCACACGTATCAACCACTTACCGACGAGGAGGTAGCCCGTTTCCGGTGCATGGTGTGTTACTTCCGGGTGCCACTTTGAAGACACATTGTCATATGACGCTTGGCTTACGATACTGAAGCAGATTAAGAAGACATCAGTCTATGAAGAAAAGAATTGAGCAAAATGTAAAGAATAAATTTGAAAAAATAATAAATTATCAGACATTATATCTATGTCTGTATCAATGTAGTAAATTAGGACATAAGTGTACATATATATATATATATATATATATATATATATATATATATATATATATATATATATATATATATATATATACATACATATATACATATATATATATATATATATATATATATATATATATATATATATATATATACGCATTTTATTTATTTATTTATTTATTTATTTATTTATTTATTGCAAGCAAGACCCCCGTTCATGTGTAATAAATTGTAGATACAATAAATAAGGTCAGCTGTGAGAACAAAGGTCAGGAAGGAAATGTCTGTTTCCGGTGATGAGGACCCACTTTCGTGTGACCTCAACAATAAAAACATTCCCTGCCGCCTACTCTATATTCGGAGCAATTTTTAAGAATCTTGTGCATTTTGTGTTTCACAATATTTGCCATACACGTGATTATGAAATCATGGCTCTGAAGAGTCTGCTATATGTTTTTGACCTTGCTTTGTAACTAATGAAAACTTATGTTTCGTAAAAAAAAAAAAGCATGCGTCTGCATTTTTTTTCTCAAGCTGTACCTTGCGTTATTTTTAGGCGGCTTTGTATGTCGCGTTTGTCTGCAAAACTGTACTTTTTTCAGAAGTTGCCGCGATGTAAATAAAGAATAACGTTTTCAGTGTACGCTGTACGGTCATAGCCAACGGATATCTGAATCTACGGCAATTCATTGAAACTGCTACTTCGCCCTGCAAACAAGGTATCATAATATTTGAAAAGGCATCCACAATAGCAACCTTTCCACAACGTGGAATGGCTTTTCCCACACTATGGTCATATCTTACAAACATTTCGTGAAAAAGCAGAACTGAAAGTCACTAAAATGGTTCTCTATTCTACTGCATTGTTTTTACGTTGCTACGCACCTGTGGATAGGACAGTGGGCGGAGTCTGTCATAGTCTTCTTGGCCAGCTGTATCCCATAACCCTAAGTTGACCACTTGAGAATCCACCATCAGGTTAGCGCAGTAATTATCGAAGCTTTATTTACAGCGAATGAGAAGTAAGAATTGAACGTAAAAATACTGGTTTCAACTGTAACTGACCTTTTCATTCATGCTGAATGTCACTCCATATGTAATGAGTTCAGTTTCGCATCGTATGCCGGTATGAGGTGAATTCAAACAATGAGCGAGTGGTCTGGGCTACGATACATTACGGGAACGATAGTTTTATATGTAAAGGATATTCTATACTGCAAAACAGATAATATTTGTCATATGTCGACTCGAAATACCAGGTATTAGCCTTGCCAACACAACATGCAATTTTATTA
Organism: Ptychodera flava; assembly: GCF_041260155.1. Classification (NCBI taxonomy): domain Eukaryota; kingdom Metazoa; phylum Hemichordata; class Enteropneusta; family Ptychoderidae; genus Ptychodera; species Ptychodera flava. The sequence goes on from NC_091946.1 coordinate 28,714,625, forward strand.
TTGGCAAATGAATTCAGACCAGGACTAAGGGACTGGACACATATTACAGGGGGGTGGGCCGGTGTTTTTGGGGATGGGTCGCCATTTTTCGCGCAAGCATTTTTGAAGGGTCATAAAATTTTGTGTATGCCTATGGGGGAGAGTCACCTTTTTTTATGCATCAAAGCTGAAATTGCATGTGCATGTATTGAAGAATATGGAATACTGAAATAAGAAAAAATACCTCCTGGCAGTTTCATTTTCTGCCATTTTCGGCGCGCCCTTCGGGCGCAAGTTTAAGGGTATGATAAACAATGTATTGATGATCAAAACAGCCACATTGATTTAAGTTGTCATGATTTCTACTTATCCAACTCCTCTATTGTGCATAACTGTCCCCTATTATGACTCTTTCAATAACAATTTGGGAGATCACTTATTTGATATCATTCTCCCATTGGCAATACATTGGGTATAGGTCGGTGTCAAATGTTCATGTCGCTGTATGTACATTTTTTATTTTTTGAGGACATTGACAGAATTCGAATACAAACTATTCAGAATAGTGCAAAATTTCATCAATAACAACTGGAAGCTTCAGGTCGAACAACTTTTGAATAACAATTTAGGATCAGATAACCTATGAGTTATTTGTAGTTTCCTCATAGCCTACAATGTATAGTGAATCAACATTTCGATTAAATTCCAAAATCAAATTTCTTGCACAACCATGGACTTGAAATCACCCTAGTCTAATCATTAACATTAATACTAATAATTAAGTGTACATAAATGCACAGATTTACTTAGTTTTGTATTGGAAAAATATCATAGTTTCATCATAGACTGCTATGCATAGTGAATTGACATTTCAGTCAAATTCCAAAATCAAATTTCTTGCACAACCATGGACTTGAAATCACTCTGGTCTAATCATGAACATTAACAGTAATACTTAGGTGTACATAAATGCACAGATTTACTTAGTTTTGTATTGGAAAATAATTATTCATAGTTTTGTCATAGACTGCCATGTATAGTGAATCAACATTTCAGTGATATGCTAAAATGAAATTTCTTGCACAACCATAGACTTGAAACCACTCTAGTCTAATCATGAACATTTATACCAATAATCGAGTGTACATAAATAGACAGACTTGCAAAGTTTTGTATTTTAAAACAATTATTCTTAGTTTTGTCATAGACTACAATGTATAATGGATGAACTTTTTATGCGAAATTCAAAAAACAAAGTTCTGTACACAGATGCACGTGTTTTTTTACCACCCTCTTCTAATCAAGTACAATTATGTCAATTATTCAGGGTCCATATATGCGCAAAAAGTGCATATTATTAATTGTGAAAGATTTTTTTTACAGTTTTGTCATACACTCCCATGTATAGTGGATCAACATTTTGAGTGAAATTCAAAAATCAAATATCTTGTTCACATGTGCACTTGTAAACAATCCATGCTAATCAAGTATATTTATATCAGTTATTAAACATCTATAGATGAACAGATATTGCTAGTTTTATATTGGAAAATACACGTTCATAGTTTTTTTTATAGTCAACTACCATGTATAGTGAATCAACATTATCGATGAAATCTAAAAATTACATTGTTTGTACATGCATGCACTTTTTACCTGCCACTTCAAGCAAAGTACATTTACATGAATTATCACACACATATGATTTGAAATTTTTTGGACAAAGCGTTATATCAGCCACATTTTGCCTTCCTTTTGGGAGGGGGATTTCAAAAGTATAGCAAGTCAGAAGGGGGGTCTTGAACACATTGCGGGTTTGTTGGGGGGTATTGAGTAACAGGGGAGGGTCATTTATTTTCATGCACTGATAAGGGGGAGAGTCACTAATTTTTGTGCATGAACTTTTGAAGGGTCACTATTTTTGATGCAGCGGTGTTTCGAAAAACACCGGCCCACACCCCCCCCCTGTAATTTGTGTCCAGTCCCTAAGATTGGGTTGTCAAACATGACATCACACAAAAACACATATATCGGCTGTATTAGTATTTACAAATCTAATACTACGCAATTCGATATGATTTTGGCAGGAGAACAGAAATACTTAAGTTCTATCAAATTAAAAAAATTGAAAAGATAAGAAATGTTACTAGATAACTGGGGAACTGTGATAACGTTTAGGTCTATGCATGCTACGTGTCACGCACTTTAAGGTTAGGGTGTACTTCAAACTGGCCCGCGGCGATTCTCTCTTTCTCACATCCGCACAGATTACCACTGATAAGCCATGTGTATATATTACCCCCGTGTTGCCTCGTCCGATAACCCGTCACCTGATCCATGCCCACTTCCTCATCATTGATATTTTTTATGACCTATTAATCTCCGAGACAGACGACCCGGAAAAAAACTTCATCAAAATAAAAATATAGATGATCAAGTCCGTCAAACACTGCTGAAGTGTTGAAATTCGTAACCCTCTTTCATTAGCCTGAGGTGTCTAAACTCACAAAATTAAAATTAATGAAACTTTGAAACAACACATGGGGAAATTTTTCCAAAAGAGTGTTATTTTCAATATATACTATTCCATTTTCAATAGTCTCGTTTGCTTGATTTTATAAAAGGACGTGGCGTGACAGATCGAAAATTTCCTCGACCACTGACACAGCAAATCTCGACAGAATATGCACGCCCATGGTACAAAGTCTCATGCCAACGCCCCGACTGATAGAGTTGCACCGTTAAACCTGGGAATGGAGATACCTGAACGCGGATATACACCACAATTTTCGCCTTCCGGGATCTGACCCGTTTTTCGGAATAAGCAGAGCGTGCATAGTTCTTCTCGGGAATCAACATTTTTACTCTGTCTATAATAAGTTGTTTTTTCCCTACAACTTGGTATTTACAACACTTTTCAGTATTTTTCCAACTGGACACCCATACAAGATTCCATCGTCTATCCGACCGTGTGACATCAGACAGGGGAAGTTCAGAAGAATCATAACATGAAAGTACGTTTGTATCCTGGGATGCTGTGATCTGAATTCAAGAATCATGAATTAAACTGATCAGAAGTAGTGTTACCGTAATATCGCAAATTGGTGCATTACGGTGTACAATGAAAGGAGCAGTCAACTTTCGATAAAATTCTATCATCCTTGTAACATTTCAGTTGCTGTTGTTCTTTTCGTTGTTCTTTTCGCTTTGTTTGTTTTACGAACACTGCTCATGTTATTTGATGAAGACAAAGCTATTACTGTCCGGTTCCGTGCCGTTGTTATCGCGTACAAAGACATTACTTGAAGTATGTATGTATGTATGTATGCACTATGCACATAGAACGGACTTGGTGGACATTTTGGATAATTAGTGACTTAAATTTCTATCAGCAGAAAGAAACAATAACTTTAACGCCATGACAACAACCGAATGTAAACGTAAAAAGATGGCTACTGTCTTTCATCAGGGAGCATGAATATTAATAACACGTGCATGGCATTGGACTCACGAAATCTCATCGCACTTGACCTTGGCACACCCCTGACCGAAAGTTTAGAAGTGTCAAAATCCAACGATGAAATTATAATTTAAACCACAGACGCTAAGTTTAAATTTTCCTCAACTACCAGCTAGTAAGATCAATTGCCAAAATAGGTTGTCGGAAGTTTAAATTATTGAAGGCTGAGGACTTCGAATGATAAACTATTTACAGTCAAAATTTGAAAGGTGAAAGAAAATTACTGAAATATATGGTTTCCATGGCGTAACCGCGGCATATAGTTAGTGCGAATCGCACACACAAGAATCGAATAAGCCATAGACCCCTTCCCTCTAAACGTAACGAGTTGTGCATGCGATGCCTGTGTTTTAGATATTCACGGCCCCATAGCACATTCTTATATTTCTTCACGCTGTAAAAATACGCATAACATAGCATGGAAAAACGTTAGAGTTCTCTCGAAAAGTACTTACACTGTTGGGATGTATTCGCTGGGAAATGCATTCTGTACATAGGATATCAGCATACAGGTTTTACCAACTGCACCATCGCCGACCACGACACATTTTATAGGTTTGGCGGTGGCCATATTGCACTGTCAAGAATAAAAGTTAAGTTCAGTCTAAGTTCATTCTTATCGGTACATTTATTGATTTATCTATTTCAAGGAAACCCATAAGTGCATAAAACATTCTTTTATATATATATATATATATATATATATATAATATATATATATATATATATATATAATATATATATAATTTCCCACGAGGACACTGTATACTTCGATGAACATCATATCTATTCTTATATATATATATATATATACACATATATATATATATTTATGTATGTATGTATGTATGTATGTATGTATCTCTGTGTATAATAATATTCGTTGTCTATTCTGATCAAGATTTTTTTGTTCATCTTACTGGCTTACTCAGGTTCACGCGTTTACAATCTGCTAGCCGCCATTTTGGTAATCGAACCGAAGAGAGTGGCTAAGGGCGCAACTACGATCAAGTCAACGGAAAATTTTCACAATATCAACAGTAATTACAAGAATTGTGGAAGTTTGCGGTTTGAATTGGTTAGTTAATGATTACTGTACGAAACGGTCAATAAGTCAACAGCTGGTCACGTGCAGTGTGAAATACCTTCTGAGGTTGTTAAGCTCTTAATGTATTGTTTGCACTTTCATATATACTTCATTAATTTGCCTTTGGTGCCTGGAAATCAATAACTTTATCTTGAATAATAAGAATGCCACGGTGTCTGGCCAACTTGTTATGCACTATGGTGCGGACACTACACTGAGATCACACATAAACAACAATGCGGGGCCGTAACCTATCCCGATAGCCAGATGATGGCGCGATGTGCGACCGGCCAAATCTAAAGCAATACAAAGTTTCCGACTTCACGACTTCTTGAACCGCAGCTTGCAAGCCATGGCCATAAATACATGAAACAAAGGAGACGACTCATGCGTGAGGAAGAAAGATACGCTAACATTCGTGTCAGGTTATCTGACAGGTAGGGTCACATTCATGGATGATTTGGTTGAAAATACACCAATTTTGTGATTCTGTGTAAACTGAATGATAAAAATTTCAATTTTAGAAAACTATTCACTTTCAGTCTGCTCTGTTTATCATTTTGTTGTATAACTGACTTTTGGTAGTATACCAGGACCAAGATTTGCAGTACTAGTGACTACGTCATATGGTCTGTACGACATACCGGTAGTTACAAACAATACTCATGCGTGTGTACATTGGACTCTTACCATCGCAATTTGCAGCTGATCAGACCCGGCCTGTGGATGTTACTCCTGACCAACGTTTCTGGGTTTTTTTAAATCTATCTTTGATGAGATATACTGATGAGATATACCGAAATGTTCCCAATGAAATCAGCCCCAATGCACGAACCAGGCTGGATTGACAAGTCAACTTTTGCGCATCAGACGGTCCCAGCGAGTAGTTCGCTGTTTTTGGCGCGTTCTGAACCCCACACCCTCTGAGCTCTCATATCAGCTGTAATTTTGCTCCCATCGGTGGTAAACAGTTCAAATTATCTAACAAAGTCCGAAGTTATAAGACCGACAAATCAACACCAATAACTACTGCAAAACTCACCTGTTTTTTTGCCTTCTTGTGTGAAGTTACCGGACACAGCAAAGAGCAGCAGAGAAATCCAATATATCACACTCTACGACTAGTTGGAAGCGCGACAACCAAACACTGTGGAGGTCAGTTCGCAGACTCCAACACGGAAATAGGTGGATTTGAAACACACACTGACGTTAAATAGTAACGAATACGTTCTATAAATATCTACTAGAAAAAAAAGGAAAACTCTCAAAACTTTGATTTTCTTTATACAGTTTATGCTAGCCCCGGCCAACACTATTGACCAGTTATTTCACGTCTGGATTGATGAACTGGTGCGTACGTCTGCTCTTTGAAAGCGTCTGTCCAATTTAGTCTCTATTTGGCATTTTTAGTAATCGACTTTTTGCAGATTTGCAGAAAATGATTCTACGTATACAGACCCTGTAATTTGCCGAAAGTTTCGTGAAAAAAGCCCTGTTGTGAATTCTGTATTTCGGTCTCATCCCACGACGAAATAAACCTTTCCACGGATATTTATTGGACTTGGCAAGACCTTCAATTCATTAACTCACCGATTCTATCGGTAAGATTTGACCAATCATATAGAATGAGTGACGTCACTGTGATGTTCCCTAACACTGACTGACCGATGGTGGACACAAGAATTATTGGAGATTTCCCATGATTTTTCACATGCGACAGGCAGGAAAGTGATTCGATTTGACTAATCACCTTATAGTCTTATTCAACGTAGTTTTAACGAGTTTTTGTTAACTGACTAGGCTATATCCAATAGAAAAAGTTCTTCATATATCACGGTACACAAGGAACATGATGACATTCAAACGCTCTACCCATGTCACACCTTCCTCCTTCGTATTCAAGGTCAATGCTATTTCAGGTGTAAGACTATAGTACAATTTTCAACACCGCCGGTAACTTTTCGATTTGAACTTCCTTGACATTAAATTTCATCAACCTACATTGGCACCGGAAGTTCCCAAGGTCATTTCATTTATTCTGACACGAACACGAAAATCTAGAGGAAATCTGCACTGTCTGGAAGTGCCTCTTTTTAACAGGTGACAACAAAATCACGCACGTGAAAACACACTGTCTTCACATGCAAGTAAGATTAATAACATCCGGAACGTAATTTTGTAAATCTTGGTCTAGAGTAACACTTACAGTAGATGAGTTTTAAACTAAAAATTGTAAGCATATGGTATGTGCTCACTTGCACTGGCGGGTTGGGTAGTCTGCTTTACCGGCCCTTAGGGACCGGCGCGGCGCACAGTCGCTTCTGTAAATTGTACCAAGCCGACGATTGCTGTGATCGAACCACACAAGCGACTGTGGACCGGCGCTACTCAGCCACAGGCGCTCCTTAGCTGGGTCGTCTGCTAAGTAGATCGATTTTCGGATCGATTTATCGATCCCGTAGTCGATATGCCCGCCACTGCAACCTAAATACTCACAAGGTGTGCAACACAATCACTCAAAAAACACACCACCCGATTTGTCTACTGGCCGTGCGCTCACACAAAACATTCAGAACTACACTCCCATATACCTAGTTGTATCACAAATTTAACCATCTCCTCGAAAATCACGCAAAGAGCGTGTTACTCACGTCATCTTGAAGAAATCGGCCGTGTTTTGAGACTAAGCGGGGTGAAATGCAGCCTGCAGAACGATTCTACCATATGACGTAATTTTTTCCACTGCTGATTGGTTCAACTGTACTTCACAAGTGACGTCTTGCAGTGACCTTTGTTTTGGCCGTTGATTAGCCAATCAGCAGTGGAAAAAATTACATCATATGGTAGAATCGTTCTGCAGGCTGCATTTCACCCCGCTTGATCTCAAAACACGGCGATTTCTTCAAGATGACGTGAGTAACACGCTCTTTGGCGTGATTTTCGAGGAGATGGTTAAATTTGTGATACAACTAGGTATATGGGAGTGTAGTTCTGAATGTTTTGTGTGAGCGCACGGCCAGTAGACAAATCGGGTGGTGTGTTTTTTTGAGTGATTGTGTTTTGCACACCTTGTGAGTATTTAGGTTGCAGTGGCGGGCATATCGACTACGGGATCGATAAATCGATCCGAAAATCGATCTACTTAGCAGACGACCCAGCTAAGGAGCGCCTGTGTACTCAGCCGACAAGTAAGCTACAAGAAATCAAAACTAGTGTCAAACACATGTGATGATAACAAAAAGCTGTGTAATTTATCCTTCCACCGGAGTTGGACATTCGTCATCATTGACATTCGTGACCTTGATTCAAGGTACGGGTTACTGCGTCCGATCATGTGACCTGGAGGTCAGCAAGTCACCTGACTGTATACGGGGCGTGAAAACATGGCGTTTGACCTAAAACATCACTGTGCTCTCACTTGTATTATCTTTGCATCGCTCCTGACTTTATCTGTTTCTATTTCCCCCAAAATTATCGACGAGGTTGTTCTCTGGCAGTCCAACGAAGCAGGTTTCACATATTTTCGCATACCCGTCGTGATTCGCATCCCGAATGGCGATCTCCTTGCGTTCTCGGGCGCTCACAAGTCGAGCCTGAGTGACATCGACGCGAAGGGGTTGGCGATGCGGCGATCAACAGATACGGGTTATTCATGGAAACCCATGGAAATTATCTACGAAGATTTGTCGGTCAAAGAAGGTTACCTGAACATAGGGGCGGCGTTAGTCGACCACGACAAAAATATCACCATGTTTCTGTACTGTCACTGCCCACACCGGCAGTGTGGACCTGGCGTCATACCCGCAAACTACATCATCAAAAGTCATGACTTTGGATACACCTGGTCTGAACCCGAGGATTTGTCCGTCAAAAATCCAGCCTTTAAAAACTGGACTTGGTGTCCTGGCCCTGGCTACGGAATCCAGAAGCGATTTGACCCCGCTAAGGGCAGATTGATTGTATGTGGCCATACTGTCGACAGAAACAAGCAGGCGTCAGAGATAGTGTACTGTGTTCACAGTGATGGTGAGTTGCTACTTTCCTCCATGTATGATGACGTCCCCATGGTGATGTTAAATATGCATTTTGAACAAAAATGACACAAACTCCGTGATTTCAGAGAGAAAAGTGCGCTTTTGTTTTGTGCGTGGGACATCATGTGACTGAGCCAGTTTATATGAACTCAGTGTGCTAATTGTCACACGCTTCTTACCATCATCATCATCATTGTGTCATCAGTAGTATCAACACTGTTCTATCATGCCATCATATCACTATCCAATCCCAGTCTTAATGACAGCATTCATCATCATCATCATCATTATCATCATCATTGTCATCATCATTCTTGTGGTAACCATGATCACCATTAGAATCACCATATATATCATCCTCCTCCTCACCATTGTCATCATCGTCATCATCATCATGGACGACATAATTGTCATTATCATTTTGAACATCTTTCAAAGCACATCTCTTGCAGCACTTCGATGTTCATCAAAATTATGCATATTATTCAGAGGCATATGCTGCAATGCAGAGGTTTCTTCCCTTTCATATGTAACCCTGAATTTTAATACATCTTTGAACACTAGATCATGGAAGTTCCTGGCAGATAGGTGGATCCCTGGTTGGTGTGCCGTACAAGGTTCCAAAGAAGACTGGAGACTTCATGCCAGATGAATCACAGGTCAGAATCTTCCTCTAAATAATATCTTTCTGAAAAGAAACAGTCATAAATGGAAGCTGATGACATTATTATTTACAAAAAAGCAACAAGAGAAAGTCAAAAGTATTACCTCAGTATTCTTGCATGAAGTTCTTTCTTCTGAATCTGTGGTTGTATAATAAAATCTGCATGGCACCCAGAGTCAATTTTTATGGAGAGGGACTCAGGCTGAGCGAGTGTTTATGTTTTAAAGTCAAGAATTTGAAGAGTTTTAAGCATGCTACGTAAAGTTTTCACCATAGAATTAATACAGGGATGGCAGCCATTTTGAATATCTAGTTTCAGTCTTTAATAACAAATTTTCATGGAAAACTCCCATTTTATTCTCCAGTGCTTTCCACAGCTTGGAAAACAATCAGAGGGTTGGCTAATTTACATAACAATTTATAATTTGCCTATTCTTTTGTTGTTGAATTGTATTCTAATGTATGGTTATTAACATATGAATATAATGCTGGCAAAACAGAAGGGTGGCCCATCCCTCAAAATCATCTTGTGGGAACCCTGTTCTTGATTTGGGAAGAGAATGGTGTAAAGATTTCTCGAGAAAAGTTTGAGAAAATGTTTAAGTCTTTTCAGTTTAATGTGGACATTTCTGCTTGGATCAGTACACTACTTTTTATCTGAAATATGATATAATTTGAAGATTCCTTCTGTTTTGAATCTGTTAAAGTTTCAGATCTGTTTTGGAAAATCTCTTTACGCCTTCCTTCTGTTTATCAGATATTTTAATACAATTTAACTATTTGGGGATAATTGCATGACAAGGAAAGTATTTATAGTCTGTTTACATTCTTTTTAGCACAGCCAACTTATAATTACAAACTTCATCCAAATACAAAAGACTCTACAAAATGAAGAAAATGCGTAGATCGCTATGCAAGGATCCAAAATTGTTCCTACCATGTTGTTTTGAAGTAACATTTTAAGTATTAAGGAAATGACGGCACACACACACACATTTGCATAATAAAAAATATATCCTGGTGTGACATTATTATTGCATTTTTAATCAGATAAAATATGAGTCAGTGTCTTTTTTGAGACAGGTACATCAACAAATTCTACTGAGGTGCCTTGGCAACATCATCTTTGTTCTCTTGGTATGTCAATGCAATCCTATGTTGCTGGGTTCCATATCGTTTACCTATGGACTCAAACTGTACCAGAAAACACTGTGAGTAAATTATCCATGGTCAACATTCAATTTTATTTCAGATTGTGGAACTATCAGACGGAAGTCTATTAATGAACTCCAGGAACCAGTTTCATTTTCACTGCTTGTGCCGAATCATCTCAAGAAGCTTTGACGGTGGCCTGTCCTTCCCAATGCCACACGTGAAAGTGGATCCAAAACTTATCGATCCCGCCTGTGATGGCAGCATCATCATCCACAAGGGAATCATGTTCTTTTCAAATCCAGCAAGCACCAAAGGACGCGAAAATATGACAGTCAGATGGAGCCTGAACAACGGCACATCATGGGAGGGCGCTTTATTTGTTTTCCCAGGGAATAGTGAATATTCCACATTGACAGAGATAGACAGTAACAGTATAGGTTTGCTTTATGAAAAGAACAATTACAAGGAAGTGTCTTTCGTGAAAATCCAAATTCACTGACCCAGAATTACAGTGGCTAGGCTTTTATTTATGCAGATGTGTGTAGTTTTATTCTTCAAGCACAGTCTCGCTGTGATGGTCAGACTGTACTTAAAGTAAAGTTATGTCTCAAATGGTTCGGACTCAACCCACGAGAAAATCTTGTGGTCTGAGGCTTAGATGATCCATGTGGAGATGGATTCCAAAGAGAAGTACAAACAACTTCATTTGTAATCCAAGGGGACAATCGACACATAATTCTTGAATTTGCTTGAAGCTAATTTACTGACTGATAAATTGTGTGCCACTGAGAATAAATAAACCTGGCCACGTGACACTATGGATTTATCTCTGAATGGACAGGTCAAATTCATGGAGACATAGCTTTAAGGTAGTATGCGCCTCAAAATTAAAAGATCTAAACTTTTCGCTCAAACCAGCCTCAAGGAAACTTTCGACCATTCTCTTTCAAAATCAAGAATAAAAATGATTCATTATGCAAATAGTGATACTATTGACACAAAATACCTGTAATTACCAATATTTGAAATTCAAATTGCTGCCATCCCTGTATTTAGCTCTATGGGGAATCCAATATTTTTGATATTCAAATAACCACAAGCCAGTGAAAACTGAAGTTAGTCCATTAGTTTTCAAAATAAACTCTCGCAAATCAAGTGGTGGAGCAAAATGGTATTATGAAATTTTAGAGTCTGAATATCTGTCCGTGGGGCGCATTCTGATAAACAGTGAGTACAAGTAAGCTGTACCAGTATTCCAGAATACATTCAAGGCCAGCATAGTTTTGTCCTGGATTTTCATTCACAGAATTATTCTGCCAAATTCTTCATCACACAGACTAAGACACGTTCACTCTATTTTACCAAACAAAGGTCCCAACTTTGACACAGAAATCGAGTTTGTACACTTTATGTCTTTCCAGACCAGATACAGTGTACATGTAGCAGAAACAGAAACGCCTTATTGCAGAAGACCAACTGTAGTCTTATGTCATCTTTGGTAACCAAGCGGTCTTGGCTAGAGTTTATTAGAAACTGCATCACTCAAGCCATGTAGACTAGATGATGGCTCCCAAGACTGCGTGATACAAATGTTTATGCTTTTTATGCACTGAACCAGCACATCTTATACATAACTTGTATCATACAGTCAGTCTCCTCCTTTCTGTCAATGTGCTGATGCAGGCAATACCCAAGTACATTACTGTTTTCATCAGGTTTTTCTTCTAATGTTTTTCACAGCAGGCACCATCCTCTTGAATATTCAGATTGTACAGCGAGTTGCAGTGTCTGTCAGTTGAGTCCGCATATCCAGCATGAATTCTACTCATGCACTGGGCTATTAAAAAAGCTACTGTCACTAGTCAAAGTAACAATGAATAGTCTAGATCAATTGCCATGTCTCAGCCCTTTTACCCCCATTGTACTCTCAAGAGGTCCACTTCACCATAGAAAACAATGGAATTGGGTCAAACCATGGTGGTGAAAGGGTTGTAAAGGGTGAGAGGTAGTACATAAAATTTACCCGGTTCTTGCTCTAGTTGCAGAGGCGCAGCTGATCTTGGCATTGAGGACAGTGTGTAAGAGGCAGTCAAAGGGTCGCACGAGGCAAGTGACATTTTAGACACCACCTTCACTGCCACAAACAGCTGCGCTTCAATGGCTATTCTTGCTTTAGTTTGTCAGAGTGCAATAATTTTACACACTTTTACTGCTTTTGAGTTTGGAGTACAGTGCAGCATTTACCGAGACACAAAAAATACACAGAGATCTATATTTTGCACCATTGAGACAGAAGTAACTACAATGAAGAGGCTTGTCATATATCATGTTTTCTCAAGATAAAAGCTCTTTGACTAACTTTTTGTATCGTAATTCTTTCAGAACTTACTGTAGGCTGCATAGATGTTAAATTTAAGATGCAGTTTTATCTAAGGTGGAAATTCACATCACAAGAAATGAAGAAAATAAATCTATTTGGACAAGAATGTGCTTTGGGGAAAGTCTTTTGAAACACACATGTTACAGTACTTGTATTGTTTGCTGTTTGCATGGAGTCATTTTGAAATCTGTGGAGTAAACGAAAAATCTCACCATGTTGTTATAATGAAAATTTAAAATTTAGTTTTCACTGCATTTTTAACACATGGTGTTGAGGCCATATGGTTTTAAAAGTTTGTTCACCTGATCCAAATCTTTGCAAAGTGACCTTGAATTTTATTTTAATTATGTGAAAGAGAATGGTTTTAAGTTTCCTTGGGGAAAGTTTTAGCAACTTTTAAAACCTTGTGTTTCAAAGCACACATTGTACATGCCTCAAAATTGAAAGATTTAAACATTTGTTAAGTAAACTTGAAACCGTTCCCTATTGAAATCGAGAATAAAAATCAGGGGTCACTGTTCAAAATTTAGGACTAGAATTATTAATTAATTAATTATTAATTTTCGACATTCAAGATGACCGTCATCACCATGTAAACTCTAAGGGCAAAAATTCAATTTTCGATCTTCAAATCTTGATAGAAAGACGATAAAAACTTTACTCACTCAACAAGCGTAAATGTGACCCCCCCCCCCTCCCGAACAAGCAGTAGACAGAAAGTATGATGGAGGGACTGTGCTAAGAACCCATGATTCCGCCGCTATCAAGATCAGTGAAAAACGGCACCACTCTGTCGATCAGCAAATGCTTGATTGAATCAATGAAATCCTAAGAAAATCTCCTTGAAAGATTACACAGTTGAGAAGGTTGCAGTCACGATTGTGGGTGCAGTATATGATGATTTTACAACCGTATCACTTTATTTTTTCAGTGGGCTTATCTGCTACAATGCTTGATATCCGGCGGCCAGTTAAAATCTAATGACTCTTTCGGTTACAGTCTCAAACTAAAATGGAAACGACGAAAAATTTTTTTTGTAAAACGATTTTTGCCCATAACGTTGAACTGCTCGTAGAGGGCGCGCCCAACAAACACCATGACTAACGTACGCGCGATCATGTAAAGTTGATATAGTTTGTCATAATACAACATTCCTCGAGCCACCTCGACACTTATCATAGTGAACTTTTGTAAAAAGACCTATTCAGATATTGTAAATATCACTATCTGTCATGGAGATTTTGAATAAACTCGACGTTCACATCAGAACAAAGTGCTGAAATTACAGTGTTTTGGTCTTACAAGTACAATGTTCCTGTATACCGTTTTCTTCATGCATGTATCGAGTTTGTTCTGACAAATAACAAACTCTTAAAATTTAGTTTATTCATATTCTCTTGGCGACAAACATAAAAATGAAATTAAATAATATTGTAATATTAATTAATCATATTAATTTATTAATTTACTTAAATATTAATGTACGAACATGACATAACATATCAATTCTTTGCTTAAATGAAAAGCCTTATTCATAAATGTGTATAATTGGCATAATAATTCTTCATCGGATGTACGTACATAGGTAATAGAATTTACATACTTAAGATTAGGATGTATAATAAAGTCACTGGGAATATATCTAATTGGAAGTCAGTACAAGCAGGGCAGTCAAATAAAAAATTATATCCATCTTCAACCTTATTTGATTGACAAATTCTACAAAATCTGAAATCACATTAAATGCCACCAACTTTATTTGTTAGTACATTGCATGATATCGTTACAGCCAAGATAAATAATGATTCATGCTGTTTCAAAAATTGCAAAATATTGAATGCTCCAGACAAAGGTAAAACACGAATTACCCAATAAACTCCGTCAACGTGGATCTGATCATCCATAGCTGAACAAAATACACCGAGAATGTGAAGTGACCTTATGGCAGTTCGCGCCTCGAAGATGAAAGACTTAAACTCTTGCTCAAACGTTCCTCAACAAATTTCCACCATTCTCTTTTCAAATCAAACACAAAAATCGGGGGGGGGGGGTGTCTCACCCTGCAAGACACAAATTACCCAACATTTCCCATTATTTGAAATTCAAAATGACCGTTAGCCTTGTGTTATCTCTATATGGGGAAATAATTTTCCCAATTTTCACAAAACCAAGCCGGTGACACCTTTATCCAGTACTCCATAAGCTTCAAAGTGCGCCTTCAGTATGACACAAGTGGTAGACCAAAGGAATAAGTTTGAGAATCGGAATACGTCCCCGAGGCGCATTCTACCTTAAAACATGCAAATCAAATCGTCATTATGCAAATTTTAATTTCTACACTCAGTCATTAAACACACTGTAAATTAAAAGACCAGTTTAATATAAGGAATCGCTTTGAAAAATTCTTCAGGTAGCCCTATGACTGCAAAAATATCAGTCTTTTAGTTAGTAAGTGATGATGTGACTTAGTTATCTCGTCTTACACGAGCAAATAATGAATCCTATTGTGAAGCTACCAATTTGTGATTAAGTCTTAATCAGGTTGATCTGAAGTTGTAGAGTTTCTCATAATAAGGTTGAGCATCTTGTATGGCTTCGTGGACATAGGTTGGATACGATGAGATATCTTCTATCAGAGAAGAGCTTTGTGTTTCAGGATTTCTTACGAAGCCAGCGCTTCTGGCAACTGTACCATACCAGGCATCGTCCCATTTCCATTCCTCGGGACGGCCCGGTTTCCAATGAAGCATGCTTTCTTTGAACCCAAAGCCTACAAAATCACAAAACTTCTTCATCGTAGTTGCAGGGTCACGAAGCAGATCATCATCAGCGTCTATAACCATTGGTGTTTGACCTTTGACATCTCTGATGTGTTGATATAGTTCAAACATTTCTCTAAAACCGGCCTCAGAGGTTATGATTTCACGCAATTCATTCACGTTTTGTTTGGAGAAACATCTGTAAAGAGAGGTGATGGATTTGATTGGGTTACGTATAAGGAATGCATGGCGGTACCCATCGGGAACATAATCCATTTTCCCCATCGCGACCAAGTAGATGGCCATGTCTTTCAAGAAGACACCTCGATACCCGGGAAAAATGTTCTCAAGAGTGATCTTCACCTCACTAAACCTTAACCCTGGCAAAGGAATTGTGGTTCGGAACCCTGTGTCCGTGTGGAAGCTCACTGCTTGGCGGAGGGAATCTGACCGATCTTCGCCCAACAAAGCCGCGTCAGTAAAAAATTCATGAATCACTTTAACGCCCTCTAGAGTCCGTATTGATCGTTCGAACGCTGTCGAACAAGATCTGAATGTAGTCCACAAACAGGCCCTGGTAATCGTATCTTCGGAAGGATTCATCGCATTCTGAAAGAAAGCAGTCATTGAAAGCCTAAAACTCATGATCTATTCATGTTTTTATCTTGTCTTAAAGTGGCAATCATAGATTTGGTCAACGTGTCAACAGTTCTGCGTTGAAAACACATTACGGGAAGGCTCCATTAACTGAATACCCTACTTCCCTATGAGGATCACTTTCACAGATCTGCCTTTCCTACAATGGCACTAAAATGGCACCAGCTGGATTAAATAAACATAACAATGGAACATTCACACTTTGAGGGATTAAAAGTCTTGTGTTTGTCACCCGAGTTGGTTAGGCAAGGACTTGGGTTTCAGGTACCATGCAAGTTAATGCAGTCTTCCCGTAATGAAGCGCTGTTCTTCCATCTGCTTTTGAATAAATTCAAATGTTCACTGGAAAAAGCATGCATGATGATAATTATCTTGCGTGCTTTTCCAAGTCGATTAAATCTAAAATAACGTCTTAAAATAATATCAAATATAAATTTGCCCTTCCAAAGTATTCAAATGTCGCCATTTTGACCACCCTCCCCAAGATCCCAGTGTCCGTCCCTTCAAGTCGGGTTTGTTTTCACAACTAGTGTCAGTCCGACCACAGTTCTTGATACCTTTGCCTTTTTGCACTATCCGGCCGGTCAACATCGCTTCTTTAAGCCTGAGCAATCACTCGTCATCTGTTCTATTCCTGATGAAGATTCCCTGTGTGGAATCGAAACGTCGAAGTTTTAGAATATACTCTATTTTGGAACAGTCTTGTTTTTCATCTCCTTACGTCATTAAACGTCACCAGTTGGGACAAGTGCGAGATCTAGATTAGAAATGACTCTCACACGACCAATCATTGGTCAGTTCACGATGTAGAAAGTAAACGACTTTCAATATTTCATGCCAAAATGTTTACTGTAGATGAAGTACTAGTAGGTTGTAGATTAAATATCTCGACAAGTGCTTTTCTGTTGTTGTTGTTGTTGTTGTTGTTGTTGTTGTTGTTGTTGTTGTTGTATACTACTCTGCTTATATAGGGTAAGGTTATAGTAGTCTAGCTTCCTGGCCCATTTCTACCGCTGGCTGCGCTGCTAACGAAAATAGGGGCCCTATTTTCGTTAGCAGTGCAGCAGCGGTATAGAAATGTGTCAGGGAACTGGACTAAAGATTACAGGTGTGTAAAGCTGATGACTTGAGGGCGCTCTTTGTGCAGAGGCCTGTCATTCTTTAGCACGTTACATGATAAAGTAAGGTGTTTATATCATTTTTCAATAAACTAATCACACAACGCCCAAAGTCCTAGTTCGCCTGTACGACGTAAATTTCGCTGAGGGAAATCTGGTTGTTGTTTGTATTGTTATTTATGTTTATGTCAGTCGTGTTGTTGTTTATGTGGTTGCCCAATTAAATTCACCGAACATAACTGATGTGTTGTTGTTTCAAACGTAATGTAGATGTCCTAAGAAAGTACAGTGAGAATTGAAATTCACGGGCGAGAATCATCAAGACCCGCCGTTCATTGGCGAGAATCAGCAAGACTCCCAATTCATTGGCAAGAATCAGAATTTCAATTCTCAATGTACTTGGTGAGAATTTCCATTCTCACCGGTGAGAATTTGTTCTCACACTTGATTCTCGCCAAGGAGTGCATTTCTCACCAATCTCCACGGGAGATTAAAATTTTCGCACCGACAGCGGTGAGAATAAGAACAGATTCTCAATGATTGCGAGAAAGCGTCATTTTCTCGCTCTAGTCTCGCAACATACTATTATATAGTGTAACAAGTCATCGTTGATGACACAGTCCCCACTTGTTAATGGGTACTTTGATTACAGGTCCTCAGAGAGGATAAAGTCCTCTTCATTAGGTCTGTGATAAAAATACTTTTGAATAAATTTGCTTGATACATGTCTGAGTTGTAGTTCAGGACATGAAAAAAATCGTAATAAAATGGCCACACGGTGGCCGTATTGGATCGTATCACAAAAAAAATAAATGTGCATATGTATGACATAGGTCAATATCCTTGTAGCAAATTTGATTAAAATTGGTTGAGATATGCCTGAGTTATGGCTTGTACATGAAAAAATCATAACAAAATGGCCGCACAGCAGCCATATTGGATCGTATCACAAAACAAATTAATGTACATATGTATGACATTGGTCAATCTCCTTGTACCAACTTTGAATAATTCGCTTGATACATGTCTGAGTTATGGTTCTGGACATGAAAAAATGTAATAAAATGGCCGCACGGCGGCCATATTGGATCGTATCACAAAACAAATCAATGTGCATGTGCATGACACAGGTCAATGTCCTTTACCAAGTTTGAATAAAATCAGTTGAGTTATGCCTGAGTTATGGCTCTGTACATGAAAAAATAGTAACAAAATGGCCGCACGGCAGCCATATTGGATTGTATCACAAAACAAATTGATGTGTATAGCTATGACATTGGTCAATGTCCTTGTACCAACTTTGAATAAATCTGTTGAAACATGCCTGAGTAATGGCTCTGTACATGAAAAAATCGTAACAAAATGGCCGCACGGCGGCCATATTGGATTGCATCACAAAAAAAATTGACGTGTATAGCTATGACATTGGTCAATGTCCTTGTACCAACTTTGAATAAAATCTGTTGAAGCATGCCTGAGTAATGGCTCTGTACAACTGTACATGAAAAATCGTAACAAAATGGCCGCACGGCAGCCATATTGGATCGTATCACAAAAAAATTGACGTGCATATCTATGACATTGGTCAATGTCCTTGTACCAACTTTGAATAAAATCTGTTGAAGCATGCCTGAGTTATGGCTCTGTACATGAAAAATCGTAACAAAATAGCCGCATGGCGGCCATATTGGATCGTATCACAAAAAAATTGACGTGCATATCTATGACATTGGTCAATGTCCTTGTACCAGCTTTGAATAAAATCTGTTGAAGCATGCCTAAGTTATGGCTCTGTGCATGAAAAAATCGTAATAAAATGGCCGCCTGGCAGCCATATTGGATCGTATCACAAAACCAATCGACGTGCATCTGTATGACATATGAAGTAATCCTTGTACCAAGTTTGAATGAAATCGCTCCAGGCATCTCTGAGATATCTGCGTGAACGGACGCACGCACGCACGCACGCACGCACGCACGGACGCACACACGCACGGACATGACCAAACCTATAAGTCCCCCAGGACGGTGTCCGTGGGGACTAATAAGCGACAGAAAAGGCACAAGGGACTGTCAACAGTCTAATGCCAGCCATACTTTAGCACGTCACATGATAAAGATAATGATTTATATCATTTTCAGTTAACTTCTAGTCCGCCTGTACTGTGTTAATTTCACTGAGGTCAAAATCCGACTTTCTGGGTACTAGGATAAACCACTGGTGGATTGCGAGTAAATCATGGAGATTACTCAATGGTGAAATAATCCGCCAAAGATATGAACCTGCGATATTTAGTCCCGATTTAGCTAAAGCAGCTCGTTGATGATCGATGGCCGGAGGTGACGAACCGCGAGTGCTTTGAGCGTCCCTTCGCGAAGCTCCTATGCTACAACAATAGGATCTTAGGGACTGGACATAAATTACACGGGGGGTGGGCCGGTGTTTTTAGAAACACCGTTGCATCAAAAATAGTGACCCTTCAAAAGTTCATGCACAAAAATTAGTGACCCTCCCCCTTATCCGTGCATAAGAATAAGTGACCCTCCCTTGTTACTCGATACCCCCAACAAACCCGCAATGTTCAAGACCCTCTTCTGACTTGCTATACTTTTGAAGTCCCCTCCCAAAGGAAGGCAAAATGTGGCCGATATAACGCTTTGTCCAAAAAATATCAAATCCTATGTGTGTGATAATTCATGTAAATTTACTTTACTTGAAGTGGCAGGTAAAAAGTGCATGCGTGTTCAAAAAATGTAATTTTTAGATTTCATCGATAATGTTGATTCACTATACATGGTAGTCGACTAGAAAAGTATGAACATGTATTTCCCAATATAAAACTAGCAATATCTGTTCATCTATAGATGTAAAATAACTGATACAAATATACTTGGTCAGAATGGGTTGTTTACAAGTGCACATGTGAACAAGATATTTGATTTTGGAATTTCGCTCAAAATGTTGATCCATTATACATGAGAGTCTATGACAATACTGTAAAATAAAATTCACAATTAAAAATAAGCAGTATTTTGCATATATAGACCCTGAATAATTGACAAAATTGTACTTGATTAGTAGAGAGTGGTAACACATGCATCTGTGTACAAGAACTTTGTTTTTGGAATTTCGCATAAAATGTTGATCCATTAGGCCCTACATTGTAGTCTATGACGAAACTATGAATAATTTTTTCCAATACAAAACTTGGCAAATCTGTGAATTTATGTTTGCTTGATTATTGATATTTATGTTCTTGATTAGACTAGAGTGGTTACAAGTCCATGTATGTGCAAGAAATTTGATATTGGAATTTCTCTGAAATGTCGATTCACTATGCATGGCGGTCTATGATGAAACTATGAATATTTTTTTCCAATATAAAACTAGGTAAATATGTGCATTTATGTACATCTAATTATTAGTATTCATGTTCATGATTAGACTAGAGTGGTTTCAAGTGTATCGTTGTGCAAGAAATTTGATTTTGGAATTTCACTGAAATGTTGATTCACTATATGCATGGCAGTCTATGATGAAAGTATGAGTAATTTTTTTTACAATACAAAACTAGGTAAATCTGTGCATTTAATGTACACCTAATTATTAGTATTAATGTTCATGATTAGACTAGAGTGGTTTCAAGTCCATGGTTGTGCAAGAAATTTGATTTTGGAATTTCACTGAAATATTGATTCACTATGCATGGTAGTCTATGATGAAAGTATGAATTTTTTTTCCAATACAAAACTAGGTAAATCTGTGCATTTATGTACACAGCACGATTGGAACTAATTTGGATAATTGGATTTTCATATTTTTCAAATTTCTCAAAAGCGTGAGGTGCTGTTTAGCTGAATGTCGCAATATTGCAAATTACTCATAAAAACAAGCGCGTAACTTAAAAAGAAAAGCAGATGAGATAACATTTGTAGATTAAATCGATATTACTTCACCATCCAATTATCCAAAATTAGTTCCAATCGTGTTACATCTACTTATTAGTATTAATGTTCATGTTTAGACTAGAGTGCTTTCAAGTCTATGGTTGTACAGGAAATTTGATTTTGGAATTTCACTGAAATGTCGATTCACTGTGCATGGCAGTCTGTGATCAAAGTATGAATATTTTTTTCCAATACAAAACTAGGTAAATCTGTGCATTTATGTACACCTAATTATTAGTATTAATGTTCATGATTAGACAAGAGTGGTTTCAAGTCCATGGTTGTGCAAGAAATTTGATTTTGGAATTTCACCGAAATATTGATTCACTATACATTGTAGTCTATGAGGAAACTACAAATAACTCATAGATTATCTGATCCTAAATTATTATTCAAAAGTTGTTAGACCTGAAGTGTCCAGTTGTTATTGATGACATTTTGCACTATTCTGAATAGTTTGTATTATGTCAATGTCCTCAAAAAAATGTAGGACTTGGATAAGTAGAAATCATGACAACTTAAATCAATGTGGCTGCTTGGATCATCAATCCATTGCTTATTATAACCTTAAACTTGCGCCCGAAGAGCGTGCCGAAAATAGAAATGGCAAAAAAATGAAAGTGCCAGGAGGTATTTTTTCTTTTATCAGTATTCCATATTCTTCAATACGTGCACATGCAATTTCAGCTTTGACGCATGAAAAAAGGTGACCCTCCCCATAGGCTTGCACAAAATTTTATGACCCTTCAATAATGCTTGCGCGAAAAATGGCGACCCACCCCCAAAAAACACCGGCCCATCCCCCCCCCTGTAATTTGTGTCCAGTCCCTTAGCGAAGAGACGATCGAAGCGCCTGTGGTTTCGAACTCTTCCTTTCCATTGCGGAACGTTTACGTACTCCACGCGTCGCATTGTCTGTGAACCTCAGATATACACACACACCACACACACACACACACACACACACACACACACACACACACACACACACACACACACACACACACACATCTTATCGCGTATTACCCACAATTCCTGATGTGTTCGATTCGGCGATAAGAACTCTGGTTCCGAGAGTGACACACACACTCAGGTGCCGTCAACTAGACTTCGTGAAAAGGTGTTCGTGCCCATTTTTTCAGCGGGCGGCAAGTTTGAAAACTAATCAGCTGGCGGGAAGAATCGAAAATTTACTGTGCGGGGAAGAAATTTTATTTTTAGGGGGTTTGGGAAAGAAGTTTTGACATCGGGTATCGGAAAATACGTAGGGGAGGGGAAAGCCGTGGTTTATAGAACTTGAGGGGAGATTAAGCGCCTAACGTAGAGGGGAGCAATGTTCAAAGATACACTGCTAGCTGCTTTCACGGTTTTGCGTTGATCTGGGTTGCCTAGTCAGCTTTGTGGGGCATCTACCGGTACAGGGCAATGGAATTCAGTAGGGGGAAGGGCAATTGAATTGAATTGTTGTTGTTGTTGTTGGGAGTGGGAGTGGGAGCGAGGAGACCATTATAGACCGTGGCACTGGAGGTCAGTGGGCATCGAAATTCAGTTGAAGGGCATATTTTCGGCATATGCCAGTGGGAGGGCAGTTTCGAACAGCTCTACGTTCCCCCAAATTTTAGGTCAAGGTCTAAAATACGTAACATTAGTATGTCAGCCTTCAAAACATGTTTTGTTATGATTTTGCGAAATTGATGAAGTTTACCAGTTGGCGGCACCAGTCTTTGCTTGAGTGCAATTTGTTGTTGAATCTCTGCCGACTGCGGTGGAGCTTGTATCACGATGTCAGATTAGTAATTCATTTCCGGGTTCGTTACCAGATAGTTCGGGTAAAAACAATTTACTTACCTTTGCCTTTTGATTAGTGCACTGATGCTTGTTTGGCTTGTGCTTTGATTCGAAACATGAATTAGCACAAATCAGTGTATGCTTGAATCAAAATGCAGACTGTTGTGAAAGACGCTGAGTCACGTAATCCTGCGTAGACCTGTAGCTATAAAGGAGCCGAGAACTGCCAAGGTTCCTGTTCTTATGAAGCAATGCTTTTCTATGCTGACCTTCCCCCGTACCTTTTCAAGGTCGACTATGAAAAGGCAATATCTTTACCAGGAGGTCATGTCAGCTTAGTGCAGCATGAATTAGGCTGCATTCAGAAATAATGGTGCGGGGTGCTGGAGGAATCAAGGAGGAATTGAAAAT
Source organism: Ptychodera flava (assembly GCF_041260155.1). Taxonomy (NCBI): domain Eukaryota; kingdom Metazoa; phylum Hemichordata; class Enteropneusta; family Ptychoderidae; genus Ptychodera; species Ptychodera flava. The sequence goes on from NC_091946.1 coordinate 28,738,125, forward strand.
TCTGGGGCTAACAGAGGGGGACTCGCAAATTTTGCTCTGTGAATAAAGGGGGATCTGAAAATACTTTGGTTCCCTATTATTTCTGACATTTTCAGATTCCATAGTTTGTTAGGTAATTCAATGAAAAAATGGACAGCATTTTTACGCCATCCAATGATTCTAATGTAAGGAATAATATAACAAAAACTAGAACCATTTGTTGCATGACTTTTATTTCGAAAATCTAAAATGGTATGAATGCCATTGAATTTTCATTCGAAAAACAACAAGTTGTGTTATAATGGGACAGAAGCTGCAACTGTTTGATAATATTTTCAATATTTCAATGCAATGTAACTTATACAGTTTCTTGCTGTTTCCCTACATCATGCTGAAACACATAATATGGAGTTTCTTAACAAAGATTGTATATGTGAATACTATTGGGGTGATAATTGAATCAGAATTGAATTTGACAGCGTAATATACAATTTTGAATGGAATGTTAGTGTCTGTTATTTTGTTTACAGTTCTGTAAACGCTTTACACAGCACTGTGTTATGCACTATCGTCGCGTATTTTTGCGGGTTTTTTCATTTTATTTCCTTCATCAGCAGAACAAAAGGTTGACGCGGCGGGCCTGAATTGACGCGCGCGAGGATGAGAAACAAACGTTTTATTTTTCTTGGCCTTATAGAATTGTCAATTTGTAAAACTTTTATAAGTCGCATCCTACGTCACATAGGCCCAGTATGTCTTGTACTTTTTAGAAAAAATTCTTCTGTAGGTCACCGTGCTCAATTTTTCGTTATTGCCCAAGTGTAGCTCGGAATCGGAATTCACAAGTTGCATACACTCTCATGACCGTCATTTTGTGTGCTCTTCAGTGGGTTCAATATAGCTTGTGATTGACTGAAGATATATAAGAGCGATATATCCAAAAAGTCTACTGATGTATTTAAAATGAATCTATTTTATCTGTGCGCACCTCCCTTATAAATATGCGGCTATATGATAGTTGGTAGGGACATGAAAAGTTTTGATCATACACATGGGGGTATTTGAAATTTTGTTGAAGGTATAGAGGGAGCATCTGAAAAAGACAAGATTTCACTCGTGATTCCTCCAGCCCCCTCCCCCACATTGTTTGTGAACGTAGCCTTAGGTCACCTGGCTGTATATATAAGCGCCTGCGATGATAACCTTGAAGGGGAAACGTGTTGAGTTCGAGACTTCATTCATCCGCAGACAACTACCACGGCCTGAAATTTGACACTAAATCGCACAAGGCCAGGATCTGAGGTTAATTGTCGAGATTTCTTCAAGTTGGTGGTGTGGCGTGTGGGCTCTACAAACCTGGTAGGAAGTTTTGTCATATATTGGGTCTGTATAGCGTCACTAGCGAGACTTCGTTGGGCCATGGCACACACACACACACGGCCTAGATAGAAAACTTTCAGAGTGTCTTTTTTTCTTTCAGAAAGGGAAATGAATTCTTCCGGAGATATAATTACCAGGGCCATTTTGTGGACAACATACCGATCTTGTTCGACGGCATTCGAACGATCAATGCGGACTCTAGAGGACGTCAAGGTGATTCATGAAATATTTGGCAACGCGGCTCTGGTAGGCGAAGAGCGGTCAGTCTCCATCCGACACGCGGTATGCTACCACGCCAAAGATCCTTTGCCAGGGTTTAGGTTCGGTGAAGTGAAGAGTGCGCTTGAGAACGAATTCAACGGGTATCGAGGTGTCTTCGTGAAGGATATGGCCATGTTTTATGTAACGCCGGGGAGAATGGAGTATGGGTACCTCCATGCATTCCTGATACGAAACCCAATCAAATCCATCACCTCCCTTTACAGATGTTTCTCCAAACAAAATGCGAATGGATTGCCTGAAATCATAACCTCTGAGGCCGGTTTTCGTGAAATGCTGGAGTTGTATCGATGCATCAGAGATGTCAAAGGTCAAACACCGATGGTTATCGATGCCGATGAGGATCTTCTCCATGACCCGGCAACAACTATGAAGAAGTTCTGTGATTTTGCAGGGTTTGAGTTCAAAGAAAGTATGCTCCACTGGAAACCTGGTCGTCCCGAGGAATGGAGTTGGGACCATGCCTGGTATGACACAGTGATCACTACTGCTGGCTTCATAAGAAATCCTGAAACGCAAACCTCTTCTTATAATGACGATATCTCATTGTATCCAACCTATGTACAAGAAGCAATACAAGATGCTCAACCTTATTATGAGAAACTCTACAACTTCAGATTCACGCGATAAAAGTTGATAGAAGTCTCATTTTACTCTCTCTCTCTCTCTCTCTCTCTTCTCTCTCTCTCTCTCTCTCTCTCTCTCTCTCTCTCTCTCTCTCTCTGAACTCGGGCAAGTGAGTAAAGTTTGGTTGTAAATTTTCTAATGTTCTGAATTAGCCAACAGAACTCTCTGTTCAGAATACAGGAGGCTATGTACGAAAAACACAGACAATTTATGAATATTTCCTTTCACTCTACATTTTTCAAGTTTATAACGTCAACAATTTATCTCTGTACAGTCAAGCCTTTCTCATGTCAACAATATAAGCACATGTACGTACGGTCTTACTTTGTTTGTTTTCACCTACTGAATAATAAAGTTACAAAATGTCTAAAGAGCTAGGCCTTCAGAATTTCATTCTGTTCATGGACCAATGAGCCATGTTAATTTCTCTATAGGCAATTGTGCCGGTGGTATACACATTTTAGATACACATATTTGAACCAGTTTTATGCTTGTACTGTACTTGAGCGTTTCTTAGTATATTTTATCCAAACTGGATACCCGCCAGTTTGTGCATTCCCTAATAGCTTAACCAGGAATCTGCCAATATGATTGGCTTGTTTAACTCGATAAGATATGGTGTGGGTAACTCGGAAGGCGTCAAATGATCAAGTTCGCCATCGAAACCTTTACATTTTCAGGAATCTTCTAGCTTGTCAGCTCTGAGGCAAGTCGAACTTAAAAGACGTGCAAAGCCTTTTCTCCATCAATTTCGACAGCATTGGGATCAGTACACGATTTATTACTGTGTCGTAATTCAAGGAGGAAGAATATATATGGAAGACGCTGGAAGTGACGAGTGATGATATAAAAATGGAACTTGTTCATTGAATACAGAACCATGGCTATAGGCCTCACGGCCCGTCCGCTGTACGTCAGAGCACAGGCGTGATGTTTTCTGGGTAGTTTCTATTAGTGTAGTTTATGCTACGTTCCGACGTTCTCGTCCGTAGCAGTTTTTAGGCTAAGGACGAGAACGTCGGAACGTAGCATAAACTACACTTATAGAAACTACCCAGAAAACATCACGCCTGTGGTCAGAGTAACCCTCAATGAGAGAGTGGGTCTCCACTGACTTAGTCTTTCCGCTTGCCAGTGTGGTCTCAGCCTGTGTGCGAGCACGGATGTAAAAAGAGAACTACAAGAACAGCTCTATATGACAAGTGGTTGAAATACAACAGAACACGGAGGTAGCAAGCAGAATACCTCTATGGGAAATTGGATAAGTTACCGGGTGAATTGTTAAATATATAAACGAAATCGGCCATGTTATTGATGCCGTGCTGGTATTTCGCGGCGCAAGTAATGTTATGGCCCAAAGCGGTTGGAATTCGGTGAATTTACAGCGTGCAAGGCTACTAATATATCGAGAGCGTGAAATATTATTTTATAAGGATGACAATAGAATTGTAATATGTCATGCAAGGGGCAAGTTATAATTTGTACTTTTGTATCTTTTCTAAAGTCGGTAGAAAATAGAGCATTGTAAGTCATGTTACAGTGCTAAGTGGTCTTTATGGGGTCGGTATCAGACATTGCCACGGTACTGTATAAATGGACACTCACACACTAACTAAAACACACTCAGAAACGCAAACACTCAGAAAGACAGAAACTCGGGGAGGCCAAGGCACTCCGAGACAGGCTCACTTTGACTCACTTACTCATGGAGGGATACTCTAGATCTGTATCTGGGTCTTGGTCGCAAGGACTAGCCATGGTTCCAGTTCTACATCATCACTCGTCAGTTCCAGCGTCTTCCTTCCTTACATTTCCCACTGAATTACAAAAATTGAATTATGATAAATTTGGCTGGAATATTGTCTAAATGAATTATAAAATCGCTTATTTAAGAAATTAAAAAAACACGGGGAGGACAGCCTATTTAGGCAGTTTCGCCTTCAGAGAAATAAGGTTTCCAGACTTATCAAACGAGCAAAATCCGATTTCTTCAAGACAAAATTAGTCAATTGTGGAAATAACAGCAAAGAGATTTGGAAAATCTTGAAACTTTGGGAGCTCCCCTTAAAAAAGTTGGTTCTACTTTCACAAATATTGGCTTGGTATAGGCAATGAGGTTTGTTTTGATAAAACAAAAGTTGCACAAAGATTTAATCACTTCTTCAGCACAATAGCATCTTCATGCACTTGTTGACAAACTACCTCCTATGTCAGGTAAGTTTGGCATAGACCACGTCAAACATTTTTACTCTAGCAAAAGAGTTGCAGAAAACGGTTTCAAACTGTCCGTTGTTAGTGATTATATTGTCTAAGCATCTTTCCTCTCTTGACAGCACTAAATCGACAGGTTTAGACAATATTCCAGCCAAATTTATTAAAGACGGTCCTGAGCAAATTGCTGCTCCTCTAACTCATGTTATTAATTTATCAATTCATCAACAAGTTGTTCCGAATGATTTAAAAAATGCCAAAGTTGTCCCAGTTTACAAAAAGAATGACAAAACTTTTGAAGGTAATTATGGGCCAGTATCGATTACAAGCATTGTTTCTAAAGTTCTGGAGAGAATAATTTATGACCAGCTAGAAGAGCACCTTTTGAAATCAACTTACTGTATGAATTTCAATCAGGATTTCGACTAGGGTACCCTACTGATACATGCTTGATTTACATTACTGATCACATTAAACACCAAATTAACCAGGGTAAACGAACAGGGATGGTGCTTATCGACCTTCAGAAGGCATTTGATACCGTGGATCATACGATCTTATTAGATAAGCTTAAAGCGTTAGGCCTGAGTCACAAAGCTGTTCGTTGGTTCAGTTCTTATCTGACTGGCAGACAGCAAGTGGTCAACGTAAATAATCATATGTCATCATTTAATCAGATTAATTGTGGGGTGCCTCAAGGATCGATACTGGGTCCGATTCTGTTTTCAATATATGTTAATGACATGTGTTCTGCTGTAAATTGTAAACTTCTTTTGTATGCTGATGACTCAGCACTGATGGTCTCTGACAAGGATATTGGTAAAATACAAAACGAACTAAGCTTAGAATTGCAAAGTTTGAATGAATGGTTGGTGGATAACAAATTGACTTTACATCTTTGTAAAACGGAGTCAATTCTTTTTGGCTCGAATCATTTCTTAAAAGAACAGTCTAAGCTGGAAATAGTCTGTAACGATACCAATGTCATCGCCAAGGATATCGTTAATTATTTGGTGCCGATCTGGATCAAACACTATCAGGAGAGAGTATGGCCACACAAATAATTCAGAAGGCAAACTTTCGTCTTAAGTTTTTGTTTCGCAAACGTCACTTCTTGGACAGGAAAACACGTAAACTTCTTGCCAACAGTCTCATTAATTGTCTTTTTGATTATGCCTGTTCCTACTGGTATCAAGGTTTGAAGGTTGTCAGTAAACATAGACTACAAACAACACAAAATAAAATAATAAGGTATGTTATAGATATGCACCCCAGGGAACATATTCGGCCAGCTCACTTTGAAAAACTTGGGTGGCTTTTTGTAGAGCAAAGAGTGTCGTATCTGAAACTGAATCTCATGCATAAAATAATAAGGGGTCAAGGAAACTGAATCACTCAAACTTCGAAAACATAATTTTCAACAAAAACCCTACTTTCAAAAATTAACGATAGCCTGAATCGACAATGACATTATGAAACATTATATCTTACCTACTGAGAAAAAACACTATTGGCAATGTAAAAACATGTTTTAATGAACTAAGCCATTCTTCAATCCTCTTTTACCTGGAATGTTATGTTGTCTCCACGGGTGAATATCTTGTACTTCATTAATAAGATGAATCTGTAGGTAAATAAGCCTATTCAGAGACTTAATGGTAAAAAAAGCACCTTCATCTCATTATCTCATTCCTATGTTTCAATTACTTTGTCTTCTTTCACACTGCCTGTCGTCAAACCTCTCATGCGTACATTTTCTTATATTTTCATTTACGCGTTCATTTAAAATTATGTAGACATGATGTCCCATGCTAATGGTGACTATATCTGCTATCAAAGTTTCTAAGTTGACGTAGAAAATTTAAAATGTTACACAAACCACGAAATCAGGACATCAAAGCTTTTCTAGGCCATTGCTGAAGCAAGTGTACCGAGAATGTGAAACAACGTCAAATAACACCAAACATCGCCTTTATGCAAATTCAAATTCCTACTCTTAAAATCCTCATTCACGTTCTAAATTTCGAGACCGGTCTTAAAGGTATACAGTCACCTGTAATCTAAATATGCCCATAAATGGTCAAAGGGGCGTTCCTTGGTATTCAAAATGCCCACGTGAGGGCGCTGTTTTAAAAAGCGGCCACCCGCTTAAAATCTGTGATTGATTAGATTTTCTCTTTCCATGGTAACTGTGGCAAAATTGGAACAGGTGACAGTATGCTTTAAGAAACAGCAATAAAGACCAGGTTATAGGTGTTTTATAACACGCCACACGCTCATGTTCTTTTACTGCAACAATTCATTGTGAAAAGTTTACTTGGATATTTTTCGACGGTAACAGTAGTACCAATTTCTTCACAAAAATATCCTAAGCATACCTAATAACATTCTTGGTTGCACCATAGACCCTAGATAGACTTGTCGTCTATGAACCGTTCAAATTCCTTCGCTGTTCGAATGAAAAGTCTTGCTGTTTTAGAGAGAGGCTCGTCGCTCATCCCGGGCGTCTCACATGTTCTGAGCAATACGCGTGTGGTCACGTGACCCAGTACTTATCAAAATTTGGCCAAAAACTATTTCCCAAGGGAAATAGTCGTTCAAAAATACCCTTTGACGTCACTTTTGCCGATTTATTGGGGATTTAATGTATGTATTTTCTCGTCACCTGACGTAATCTGGCGAATTGCAACACGGAATGAGCAATTGGCGAGGTATAATTTAGACTTTCCCAATCCAACGACCTGCCAAGATACCAGCGCCTGTATTTCTCTTTTTAAATAATGGTGTGATTTGGTCGTCTGGTCCTAAAAATCAAAATCATGAACACAACTATGGAGTGGTGAGCTTCCCATATCAAATTTTATTGCGTGGATCTCAAGTTGTAGAGTTTCTCATAATAAGGTTGAGCATCTTGTATGGCTTCTTGGATATAGCTTGGATACAATGAAATATCTTCTAACTGAAAAGAGTTTTGCGTTTCAGGATTTCGTATGAATCCTGCGCTACTGGCAATTGTACCATACCAGGCATCGTGCCAACTCCATTCCTCGGGACGGCCAGGTTTCCAGTGAACCATACTTTCTTTGAACTGAAACCCTACGAAATCACAGAACGTCTTCATTGTGGTTGCTGGGTCACGAAGCAGATCATCATCGGCGTCGATGACCATTGGTGTTTGACCTTTGACATCTCTGATGTATTGATATAGCTCAAACATTTCTCTGAAACCGGCCTCGGAGGTTATGATTTCACGCAATTCATCCACATTTTGTTTGGAGAAACATCTGTAAAGTGAGGTGATGGATTTGATTGGCTTACGTATCAGGAATGCATGGCGGTACCCATCAGGAATATAATCCATTTTCCCCATCGCGACCAAGTAGATGGCCATATCTTTCACGAAGACACCTCGATACCCTTGAAAGGTATCCTCTAGAGCGATCTTGACCTCACTTAACCTTAACCCTGGCAAAGGATCTTTGGTGCGGAACCCCGTGTCCGTGTGGAAGCGTACTGCATGGCGTAGGGTGGCGGACCGATCTTCGCCCAACAAAGCCGCGTCAGCAAAAATTTCATGAATCACTTTGACGCCCTCTAGAGTCCGTATTGACTGTTCAAATGCTGTTGAACAAGATCTGAATGCAGTCCACAAATAGGCCCTGACAAGCGCATCTTCGGAAGGATTCATGTCACATTCTGAAACGAAAAAGTCATCGAAAGTCAATCATTCATGATCTTTTGATGTTTAATTTTGTCTTAAGGAGCCAACAAAATCAGTGGTGTCGTTAAAGTGTCAAAATTTCTCGAAAAAAGCGGTATTCTTCCAACTGCTTTTGAATAAATTCAAACATACTCATGAAAATCGACTAGGAAGAGCACACATGATATCATGCGTGCATTTCCCAGCCGATTTCACCTGAAACAAAACGCCGAATTATATCTGAAAAAAATATCAAATATAATTTTCATTGGTCCAAAGTATTGGAATGTCGCCATTTTGACTATCCTCCTCCCATAGATATAATTGTCCGTCCCTGCAAGGCATGACCCGTCGTCAGTTGAACATGTGCGAGATGGAAGATATATATACATATATATACATACATATATATATATATATATATATATATATATATATATATATATATATATATATATATATATATATATATATATATATAAGTCCTTCTCGACCAACTGTTCACGATGTAGAAAGCTATTGAGTGTCAGCATTTCATCCAAGAAAAATTGATAATTGGTGAAGTGTCAGTAGATGGTAGATGTAACGTTTCGCCGGATACTTTCCATACTGTTCTGTTTTTGTTGCTGTTGTTGTTGTTGTTGTTGTTTACTACTCTATTATATAGTATAAGATAACAGGCATGTGAGCTGATGACTAGATTGCGCTCGCTGTGCAGATGCCGGCCAATCTTTAGCACGTAACATGATAAATACCATCTTCAAATAACGTCTAGTCCGCCTGTACTTCGTTAATTTCACTGAGATGAAAACCCGACTCTCTGGGTACTAGGATAAACCACTGATGGATTGCTAGCGAAATCATGGAGTATACCTCCATGGTGAGATAATCCCGCCAAATGTATGAATCCGCGATATTTAGCCCCGATTTAGCTAAACCAGCTCGTTGATGATGGCCAGAGGTGACGAACTACGGGTGTTTTGAGCGTCGTTTCGCGAAGCTATTAAAGCTCCCATGATCACGGTCCTTTTGTGGAGGGACCGTGTTATAATACAACAATAGCTGATAAGGCTGGTAAGGGCTTCGCGAAGTGACGATCGCAGCGCCTGTGGTTCGAACTCTTCCTTTCCATTGCGGAACGTTTAGGTACTCCGTGCATTGACCATGAACCTCTCAGATCTTTTCAGTGTCTTTGCTTGTGTGCAATGTGTTGTTGAATCTCAGCAGATTGCGGTGGAACCATTATCACAAGGTGCACGATAGTTCTGGTAAAAATTCTCACTACCTTGTTTGGTTTGTGCTTGGATTTGAAACATTTTTGAACAGATCAGTGTCTGCTTAGCTTAAATGCAGACTGTTGTGAAAGATGTTAAGTCACGTAATCCTACCGTAGACCTGCTAAAGGAGTCCAGAACTGCCGAGGTTCCTGTGAAGCAATGCTACTATGCTGACATGGCCCCTGCCTTTTCAAGATCGACTATCTAAAAGGACGAGCGTACAGTTGGCGTCACGCGAAAATGAGGATGAGGATGACGCTACAGCGTCAGCTTCACTGGTGTCGGATCCGATTATTCCTAACTGCGTCTGATGGAATGATAAGTGTAAAAACGACTTTAAAAATGGACCATGGATGCCTTTTCTTGCACCAATTTTCGGAAAATCTTAACGCAAGAGTGACAGGCCATAAACAACAATCATATCCATAAATATAAATATTACCTGCGAACCAGTTTTACGATTCAAAAGAAAGTTGTGAAAGAACGGAGTTGTTATTTTTTAAAGTTTGGGCGAGTCTTATCGCTTATCCGTCATCAGGTAGCGTAACTTCGGCATTCTTCTTATACGACGCTGAAGCTGACGCTGAGTAGCGTCATTTTCAGCGTCAGCTAGAAAGGTCACCTCAGGTTGAGGATGAGGATGATGCCAACTTTACGCTCGTATGAAAAGGCACTATCTTTATAACAAGGTCATATCAGCTTTGCGCAGCATGAATTAGGCTGCATTCAGAAATACTCCAGGGCGAGGGGCTGGACGAATCTAGGTGTAATTGAAAATTCTTGGGGTAACAGAGGGGTGACTTAAAACTTAGCTCTGCGTATAGGGGGGGGGGGGCTGGAAATATTTTGGTTCCCTATTATTTCTGACATTTTCAGATTCCATAGTTTGGTAGGTAATTCAATAAAAAGAAATTAATAATATATTTACATCATTCAATAGTTCCAATGTTAGTATTAATTAAACAAAATGTAGAACCAATTTGTCGCATTTCATGACTTTTATCTCGGAAAATCTAAAAATGTATGAAGCCGTTTAATTTTAATTAGAAAAACAACAAGAAGGGCTTACATTCGGAAAGAAGCTGCAAGTGTTGATAATTTTTGTCAATTTTTCTATGCAATGTATCAAATACATTTTCTTGCTATTTCCTTTCAGCAAGCTGAAACACACAATATTCAGTTTGTCAACACTGGATTAGAGTTCAGATTGAAAGTCATTTGTCAATTATACAAATGCACAACACACATACACAGGCTGCGTTGCAAAGCTGAATATAATACTGGACAGTTCAAATATTGCATGCAGAAGAACATGAACGCAGTTGTTGAAACTGAACAAAATACTGTCCAAATTATCAAAGAGAATACAGCTACTGCCTTGCTACTGCCTACGGGCAGTGTCACTAGCCGGTCCCTCTATCACATAGAGGGACCGTGCCCTGTTACTGCATACCAGCAGTGGCAGAGATAGCTCTGACTCTGATGTATACGAAGTTGAAGAAGAGTTTTGGTCATTTGACGCTCATGATAGTGAAATATACTTGTACACAACGTCAGGCCGGAGAGCAAAACATAGAAGACTAGGAGACTTGACAGTTAGAAAATGGCCAAAAGGGACAGTAGGTGTATGACTGTTCACAAAAAATTTTGACTGTGGTACACAAAAAGAGTGCATCTCCTTGAACGAAGTGATTGAGTGTATCTTCTTCAAAGTAATGGTGCAGTTTACTTCTCTTCCGATATGACTACCTGTATTTGTCATTTCTTAAAGAATAGAGTGCATAGAGTGCAACAAATGTGAATGATCAGTATGTATGTAAATTCGATTGTTTTTTCAACACGAGTGTATATCGACATCATACTTTTGTAGTTTTTTTTAAATCATGTTGAATTGCCTTAAACGTATTCACACAGCCTGAGTATTAATATGCAGCAGTCTTATGGTATATTGACATTTCAATGATTACGAAATGCAACTGGCAGCAATCACAGTGTACATGACACATAAGTAGATTGTGTTGATAGTCTGAAGACTGAACACTTAAACATAATACGATATAAAGCAAGGGATTGGAGTTAATACAATAAACAAAAATACTAAAAGCACCAAAATTTTATGTTTGTAATATTGTTTGCTTAAAGGTATACTGTCACCTGTTCCAATTTTGCCACAGTTACCATGGAAAGAGAAAATCTAACCAATCACAGATTTTAAGGGGGTGGCCGCTTTTTAAAAACAGCGCCCTCACATGATCATTGTGAATACCAAGGAACGCCCTTTGACCATATATGGGCATATTTCGATTACAGGTGACTGTATACCTTTAAGTGTGCATGATCAAAACATTGTAGCTATAATTGTTATACTTTTGCACTGAGAGATTTTTGAATTCTGATACATGAGAAAAATCATATTTTCAAGAAAAAAGATGGGATCATCCAAACTGTCGACAGATCCTTTTTGCTGTCTATTAGTGATGTAGTCTCTATACGGGAATGGGGGTTTGCAAGTGCCGACGGCCCGGACGGCACTTGCAGTAATGCCTGCAGCATTCCCGGCACAAGATTGATCAGCACAAAATTGGTCACTGTCTACCATTTTCATCGGTATCTGCTCGTTTCCGGCGTTTGTTAGAAGAAAATATACATCGTCATTCAAGAAGTCCTGCCCCCCTTCGTCAAAATCCAATAACCCTTTTGCTGCTTTTTGTACAAACGGCCTTACTTCAGATTAAATTAAACGCCTGGATTCAACAAAAAGAACATTTTAGTCTTGATTTTAATCGCCGATTATGATCCTCTTTTCCAGGCTCTGATGGCCATAACGTAAACAAAGAACCTCAACACTCCCAAATCAGCACATAGGGAGATCAATACGTCGATTGATAAAGCCTTGGTTCTTGTAATGAAATGATATCAATGAAAATTCTTCAAAGAGTATTTTGTCGAAAAAGGTTATATGAAATTTGGAACCGTCCAAAGTCTACCACGGCACCGCATTTTTTCAGTAGGCCAATGTGCTTCGATGCCTAAGTGGGGTAGTCCTCTAAAAAGAGATGAACTTTTCTCGAAATAAACAACACTGGAAAACATAGGCAGAAACTCTTGCACAATATCATCGCTTAGGCTCAATCTCAAGTACAGGAAACACTTAACTCAGCTTGCCCACATGGCCGTCCCCGATATCTGTGACGAAGTATATACGGATATCTGCATAGTTTGCTGGTCTTCCCTTCCCGATACATAGACCTTTGAAAATATGACGTTAAAATCCGCCATTGGGTGATACTTACAACACTTTCCCCCGTATATTTGTCAATTTTTGAGAAACCCCTTCCGTTCATCATTTTCGATTGACACCCCCGACAGTACATAATGACAGCTCCCCTAGATCAAATTCTCACTGAACCATGGAGGTTACACACGGTCAAGCCGTGTGCTATTTACATAAATTAACCCCACATAAATATACACAAAACGCACATCGCTAAGACCTGCAATTATTTATCGAGATTTCTCCGTGATGTGGCGTCAGAAGATGTACAAACCTGGTAGGAAGTTTTGCCATTTATAGGGGCGGACATAGCGGTACTGGCGAAACCTCCCCAGGGCCTGTAACCCGTACACGCGTAGTTATATTACCTCCATGATCAGGGCGAGATTCCAACAGTACGCCTATGGCTATCCACACGTCACATTTCGTTTTAGCTAAGGCTGCGTTCACAAATAATGATTGGGGGGGGGCTAGAGGAATCTCGATTGAAATCTTATTTTTTTCAGATCACCCCTAAGTACCCTAAAAATTTTCAAATGCCCCCCCCCTCTATATGGTCAAAATTTTTCAAGTCCCCCCAACTATCACAGGCCGCATATTTGTAAAGGATGTGAGCGTAGAAAAAATAAACATGTATTGCGCCATTCTGCTCACAGGTGTTCAACACTACCTGTATTAGCACTTTGTATAGTCATATTCCAAAGGCAAGTTCTTTAAATGCATCAGTGAATTTTTTAAATTTTTGGTCTAAAACCCAACTTGAGTTAATCCAACTCTGGCCAGGTCAATTGCTCCTGCTGAAGAGCACACAAAATGACAATCATGAGAGAGTAGGCAAATTGTGAATTCTGGCTAATTGCCATATTGCACAGTGACCTACCAAAATTTGTTTCAAAACTACAAGACATATATGGATTAGATGCTACTCAAGATTGACAATACTTGAAGGTTAAAATATTCCATCAAATAAATGTTATAATCTCTGAAAGATTGGGTGTAATAATTGCAAATTTGGTTAAAAAATAAGTTGGTCACATATTTTTTCTTTTAGTCTTTACTGTTCAAAGTTTTACTTCTGTATCATTGTATAACAAGAGAATGTGAAAATTTAGAAAATCAAGCATGGTGACCCTATCTTTTTTCTTTAATATTTGATTATTCTCATATGCCAGTATTCAAAAATTTCTATGTGTTCTTCCATGTGTTTATGCTCTCTGGCCTGATCTTGTGTACAAGTATGTTTCACTGTCATGAGCGTCATTTGATCCAAACTCTTCTTCAACTACCATGTACATCAGAGTCAGAGCTATCTCTGTCACTGTTCAGGTATGCAGTGACAGTGACACTGCAGTAGCAGGGTATTAATGATAGTGACACTATCCGTAGGCAGTAGCTGTATTAACTTTGACAATTTTGGCAATATTTTTGTTCAGTTTTACTACTGCGTTCTTGTTCTACTACCCACAACATGTTGAATTGTCTAGTATTCAGCTTGCTATCACAGCCTATGTATGTGTACCATGCATTTGTATCTCTGACAACTGACTGTCAGTCTGGACTCCAATTAATTATCACCAAATACAAATTTATATTTATATATACTGGCTTTATCGACAAACTAAATATTGTGTGTTTGAGCATGCTGTAGGGAGATAGCAAGAAACTATAGTGTTATATTAAATAGAAATATTGCAGAAATCAACAGTTGCAGCTTCTGCCCTGTTACTAGGCTCGTTTGTTTTTTTACGACAAATCACAAGTTTAGATTTTTTTGAGATAAAAGTCATGAAATGTGACAAAATGGTTCTAGATTTTTTTAAATTATTACTAACATCACAACATTTTGATGACATAAAAATGGTATTCATTTTTCATTGAATTACCTACGAAAACTTGGAATAGGAAAATGTAAAACACAAAAAGGAACCAAACATTTTCAAGTCCCCCCATACAGGTAGAGCAAAATTTTCAAGTCCCCCTTCTACTACCCCCAAAATTTTCCTCCCCCCTGAATTCCTCCAGCCCCCCCCCTAACCGTTTTTTGTGAACGCAGCCTAAACAGACTTATAAATATCGCAACAGTATATTTTTGGCATAATTTATTTCATCACTTGCCGTACATCAGTACGTTCCTGATAGGAGTCCAGTTTGCACCTCAGCGAAATTTAAGTTTAATCACAGTCACCTGTGGTCTATTTCGCTCTGCGTCTATATATGCGCCCCATAGACGTGTGTACATGTGCCTGAGAAGAAGTCATATGTACACACGTCTATGGGCGCATATATAGACGCAGAGCGGAACAAACCACAGGTGACTGTGGTTTAATACTATAGTTGAAACATGGGGGGGGGGGGGACAATTCAAGATTTGGAGCTTGTGACGAAACATATACCTGTATTAGCATTCTCTCACTCGGTCGTTTTATTTTCAGCCATCTTTGGAGTGAACCGATATGCGGAGAGAGGTTGGCAGACAGCAATTAAAATTCTTTAAATTGGTTAAATCCCGGAATTCGAAATGACCACGGTACAAACAAACCTACAGGCGTAAACGCGCATAGCTGTATTTCCCATTAGCCCTACGAGTATGACGAGAGTGTCCGGCTCGTAAGGCTATATTTCCATAAGTGCTTGTACACATGGGCTCGTTTGTACTGCCATCACGTGATCTTTTGGTAGTAATAAGTTTGTAGAACACATCGTGTCCTTTTGAGTAGAACCATTTTTCTGTGTCCACTGAAAATTTGATAGGTATGAGGTAGCTGTGGATCCATAGCTGTGGTGTTTTCAGACGGGATTCCTGCCTTTTAAGGGCTGGTTTTGACTTTTACGATTTTAACCCCGCGGGGTTAAATCGTAAAAGTCAAAACCAGCCCGTAAATGGCAGCAATCCCCGGCCGTCTGAAAACACCACAGCTATGGACCCATAGCTAGGTCTTAGGGAGCACTTCAGTAATTACAGGGAGTGGGTCGGGGGAATTCCGTGAGCACCGGTACTGTAAAATGTGACCCTCCCAAAATCCTTGTGTCTAAAATGTGACCCTTCCCCTGTCCGGCATTCTAAAACACGACCCTCCCCAAATCACTGCAGTATTCTCCCCAGGGAATAACTGAAACAGTATCAGCTAATTTGCATAACAGTTAGTTTAATTGTTATGTAAGTTACGGACAGAAATTACAGGGGGGGGGCTGGCGTTTTGGGAGAGAGGGTTGCAATTTATCACGCAAGCATTATTGAAGGATCATGCATTTGCGGGAGGGTCACCATATTTTGCGCAACTAAAAGGCGGCAAGATGTGACTGATATAGTGCTTCACCCAAAAATATCAAATCGTAATACATGGGAATCTATCAGGTAAACTATTGACAATTTACCCACACAACAAGCTAAGCTTATATCTGTACATTTACATATGTTTGATAATATATAAATGTACTTTGCTTGGAGTGGGAAGTAAAACGTGCATATATATGTGTACAAGAAATTGGATTTTTTTGATTTGATTGAAAATATCGATTTACTATAAAAGTAGTCTATGAGGAAACTATCAATAATTTTTTTCCGGTATGTTACGTGAGAGAAAACGAACAAATGGTGAACTCAGCAGTTTCCTGTTAAAACGAAATTTATCACAAAAAAACAAAACTAATGGCTAAGTCAAGGGATAGAATACAAACTGTTATAGTGTACAGGCTACTTATCTCAGCTGCGACGGCAAAGTTCCAGTCTCAGAGTTGTAATAGTCAGTCGGATGAATAAACAGTCCTTTGGCTTGCAGGCTTGAAGTTGCACAAAGTCCACAGTATAAATCCAGCGTGGCAGTGAAGGTCTTGAAAAGTCTTGAAATTAATACTGCTGGAGTTTCCAAAGACTTGAAGTAACACGCAAGAGACACGATCCCAAAATGTCTGACTGCAAGCTGTGCCGGTCCCCTATTTATACTCAAGTGGTTATATAAGAGAATATAAGAACAATCTAGAACTTCTATTGATATGCTAATTACTGCTCTAAAATTATCTCCCTTACATGACTAATTAAATTTCCAGAACATTCCAAACATGACTAATTGAATTCAAGGTCGTGAGGTCGTGAAGGACAGTGACCTTGAGAATGTTCTAGACTAATTAAACTCAGGTCATAAGTGTGCATGGGGGAAACTGACCTATATAACAAGTACGAAACTCAGTAAATTTGTGTATTTATGTATGATTGATTATTGATATCAATGTGACTTGATTATACTAGGGTGGCTACAAATAGACGTGTGAGCATGCAAGAAATTGAATTTTGGTATTTCACCGAAATGTTGATTCACTATACATGGTAGTCTATGAGGAAACTATCAATAATTTTTTCCAGTACAAAACTCGGTAATTCTGTGTATTTATGTATGCTTGGTTATTGATATTAATGTACTTGATTAGACTAGGGTGGTTACAAATGGATGTGTGTGCAAGAAATTAGATTTGGAATTTCACCGAAATGTTGAATTCATTATACATGATAGTCTATGAGAGAACTATGATCAATTTTTTGCCAATATAAAACATAAAACTAACAATATCTGTGCATTTATAGACATTTGATAATTGATATACACTTTGCCATCTGTTCCATATGTTTGTGTCTCGTGTCTTTCATCAGTTTTAACTGTTCAAGGTGTTAATGTAGGATACCACTGCATCGTCTTTGCTTGTGAAGCTTGTCGATAATGTGTATGTATTTAAAAGAGTCAATGTATTTCGTCGGCAATTTCCTATTCAGGAAATATCAAATGGAGATTCAAGGGTTTGGCCTTAAACTCATATTCTATTAAGAGTGACCCTCCCCGCAAGATAGGTTTATAAAAAGTGACCCTGCCCTTTGACAATTTTCTAAAAAAGTGACCCTCCCTCCAGTGATCCAATAGTCAACCCAATACGGAAAAAATTAAAAAATGAGTACGCTATTGCCTAAATTGAATACTTGCACTGAGTCCTTTTTCTTTCAGAATGCGAGATGAATATTCCCAAAGATCCAGTTACCAGGGTGATTTTGTGGTCAGCATTCAGATCTTGTTCAACGGCGTTTGAACGATCAGTGCGATCGCTAGATGGCATCAAAGTGATACATGAAATATTCAGCAACGCAGCCATGTATGGTGAAGATCGGTCAGTTTCCATCCGCCACGCAGCGCGCTACCATATCAACGATCCTTTGCCAGGGTTTCGATTCACTGAAGTGAAGAGCACCCTTGAGGACGATTTCCCCGGGTATAGAGGTGTGTTCTTGAAGGATATGGCCATTTATCTAGTTGCAACGGGGAAAATGGATTATGTTCCTGATGGGTACCGCCATGCATTCCTTATACGTAACCCAATCAAATCTATACCCTCCCTGTATAGGTGCTTGTCCACACAAAATTTTGATGGATTGCCTGAAATTATACCGACTGAGGGCGGGTTTCGTGAAATGTTGGAGTTATACCGATATCTCAGAGATGTCAAAGGTCAAACAGCAATGATCATTGATGCTGATGATGATCTTCTGCGAGACCCGGCGGCTACGATGAAGAAGTTCTGTGACTTTGCAGGGTTTGAGTTCAAAGAAAGTATGATTTACTGGGAACTTGGCCGTCCCAAAGAATGGACTTCGCCCGATGCCTGGTACAGTACAGTGTTGAATACCGTTGGCTTCATAAGAAATCCTGAAACACAAAGCTCTTCCCAGGATGAAGATATCTCGTTGTATCCAACGTATGTACAAGAAGCTATACAAGACGCTCAGCCATATTATGAGAAACTCTACAACTTGAGAACAACGCGATAAAATGTGATTTCAAAAGTTGACCTCTGCATAGCTATCCTTGTTGAAGGGTCGTGCATGTCGAGACTTCTACATCACTGAAAGACTGATACCTTGCTATTTGAATAGGTCTTAAAATTGATCGAAGAATTTACTGAGATTTCTTCTTGGAGATCGAAGAATACAATGTTTATGATAGGGAGTTTTGTCATTGTTGTTTTTTTCATACCATACGGAATCGAATGAGATAATATTTTGTATTTATTGTTGTCTTTGCTGTTATTTATATCTTCATCAACTGCTTCTATAACGGATATGAACTCTTACTCATACTTCTGTACATCCATTGCTTGATCAGACAAACTTGAACACAAATAAACAATTGGGGTAGACATGCCAGTCAATGAAGTAAATGTTCGGCAAGCACATTATCCTTGAATATAAAAATCGTGATGACAACAATATTGAGACAACAGGCATAAGCAAACAGATAGATAAATAGATAGATAGATAGATAGATAGATAGATAGATAGAAAGATAGAAAGATAGAAAGATAGGTAGGTAGATAGATAGATAGATAGATAGATAGATAGATAGATAGATAGGTAGGTAGGTAGATAGATAGATAGATAGATAGATTAATTGATTGATAGATTGATCGATTGATTGATAGATAGCTTTTGGTTTTATAGTTTCACAATACACATATACATTAACAATATGCTAAATTCTTTGTGACATACAAAAAGAAGTTAACGTTGAACTCCAACCAAGTAATCGGCTTATGAATACATGTATACGTGTAAATAAATAAACCATGTGTTCCTCGACAAAATATCTCTTGTATGGATCGCTTTAAATTAATGCATGATTGCTTTCCTTAAAAAGGAAGGATTATGCTACGGAAGTCATACGCTGTTAGTGTCTTCAGTCTTTTGAAGAGGGCTTGGTTAGCGAGCTACTTTCAGTAAGAAAAGTCTTGTCAGTCGCAATACGGAGCAAAAATTGTAGATATAGATGCTGCGTGTCAACAGTGATTTCCTGTTCCACGATAGGCGTGTCAATGGCGCTGCCAAAACTGGGCCAGCACCTGCCGGCTATCAAAATCGATGGGGTCCACTATAGCTAGCTATTCTTTGGGAGCAATTTTTAAAGGTCCAATGGCTGTATCTTTTAGCATTATTTTCGTGGAAATGTACTCATTGAGGGGTGTTTATACAAGTATAATAAACTGTCCACTGGTACTGCATGTGCAATTTTGAGCAAAATAAATAATAAACGTTTGCCCAAACGTAAAATGGCGCCCTCATGCAAATAAAGCAAAAAACACTGTATTTCGTGCATATATGCATTGGAATCTTCACTGAAACAACAGAGTGGTCCAATATAATGCGTAGTGCTAAATGTTTTCCACTTGGACATCATATGCTTTGTTTTTTGTAATATTACCAGTTTTTAACCAGTGAACTGAAAATGCTCACGTGTTTCATTATATATCGCAGTTTTGTGTATATTTAAACTTTTGCCACATGTTTGCAACTTCATTGAAAGTGTTCATGATCAACATCATGAACAATGTTCACAGCATCATCATCAGATATGCAAATTTATAAATCATCTGACATGGAAATGCGAAATGACTTTCAATATTGTTTTACCTGGTATCACTAATGTACATAGCCTGTTTCACCAACTTTTATCAAGTAAATCCAAGTACATATCCCTAATTAGGAAAGTTCATTGAATAGGCAAACTAGGAATTGGCTGAACAAAATGCTAAATGACTTTGAATAATGAAATCATAATGTCTTCAATGTACATAGCAAGTTTCGTCAACTTTGGTTGAGTCAATCAAGATATATATCCTCAATTAGGAAATTTCATTAAATATGCAAATTAGGAATTTGCTGACGTAAAAATATTTCACGACTTTGAATAATGTTATATCATATTATCATCAATGTACATAGCAAGTTTCATCAACTTCGGTCCGGTAAATTCAGATTAATATCCCTAGTTTGAGAAATTCATTAAATATGCAAATTCGCAATTGGCCGAAGTAAAAATGCTTAATGACTTTGAATTTTTTGTATGATAGTATCTTCAATGTACGTAGCAAGTTTAGTAAACGTTGGTTGAGTCAATCGAGATATATATGCTTAATTAGAAATGTTCATTAAAATGCAAATTAGGAATTGCCTGAAGTAAAAATGCTTAATAACTTCCAATAATGTTATATCATAGTATCTTCAATGTACATAGCAAGTTTCGTCAATTTTGGTCGAGTCAATTCAGATAAATATCCCTAATTAGGAAAGTTCATTCAATATGGAAATTGTTGGAGATCGGAGAGCCACACTGTGAACAATTTAAAGTTGCAATATTGGTCAAAATTGTCTTTTTCTATTTCTTCCCAGTTCTCCAGGAGTGATGTTTGATGTCTCTTGCTTAGATATGTGGATTGTATATGGTAGTAAATATCAACTTATTAGTGTTGTTGTTGTTTGTTTGTTTGTGCTTTAAATGTGTTTTTCGTGTTGCGTAATCTGTTTCCGTATTGATGTTCGATATGTCTTGTTGTGAATATCCTCGTTGTAGTAATTTTTCATTAAATGTTTTGACTTTTGTTAATGTCCTCTTCGTCGTTCGATGTCCTCATGTACCTTAATGTTTCGCCTTTGATAAGGCCCCTGAAGGTTGATTTTGGATGACATGATTCTCTGTGTAAGAACTGGAATGTATCTGTTGGTTTTGTGTGCGCTCTAGTCTCGAGTATATTTTCGTTATTGTATCGCTGACCTTTGTAAATGACTAGGTCAAGATATGTTATTTCGTGTGAAGAACTTTCATATGAAGATTTGAAAGTTGGATGCATTTTGTTAATTATTGTGATGCATTCGTTGAGTTATGGTTCTGTTCAAATAAAAATTAGGAAAATATCGTCTCTGAATCTAAACCAGATTGACATTTTTGTTGTGTGTTCATGTAAGATTTTCATTTCCAATTCGTGAAACGTGATGTCGCCAATTTCAAGTGAGGCCATAGGCGGCCCATACATATTGATAAGCTTATTATTGAGTTTTTCTCAGTTTTCCCTTTCACTGTCAGTCCCTCTCCTTTTCTTCATGCTCTGACTGATCGTAGTAAATAAAATAAATGACTATATAGCCTAATCTATAGCCTCTTGACTCTTTATTCATTTTACACTCCATTACAAGGACGTATATCTCTCATACACACATGCTGTAATTGATTAGTCAACAGAACCAATTATGCTAATCCGTAGACTTATCAGAGGTTGGTCAACATCGTAAAGATAGTGATGTTAACCATTCCTATCTTTCGCGATGTTGACCAACCCGTAAAATCCCTGATGAGTCCACGGATTAGCATAATTAGTTGTGTTGACTAATTAATTACAGCAAGTGTGTATGAGAGATATACGTCCTTGTAATGGAGTGTAAAATAAATAAAGAGTCACAGGTTAGGTTAGGTCAGGTTATATAAACCATATATTTTATTTATTCCGATCATTCAGAGCATGAAGAAAGAAGAGAAAATGATAGAGAAAACAGTGTGAAAAACTCAGTAATATTTGGGTCGCCTGTGGTGAGGCAGGCGATCCCATGCTACACACATGTCTGTTTGTAGAACTCGTCGTTAAATTCGATTGTGTTTTTTTCAGAATAATGTTTAGCATAGCTAGCAAGTATACTGTTTTTGGCGTATGAATAGTTGTTTGTTAATTGTTTGTTTGCGTTTCATTGTTTAGTGATTTGCCGATTGCTTGCATGGCGTTATCGTGTTGTTTGCTTGTTTACATAGAAAATACGTCTAATGTGGCTAAAATAACATTGTTCGGAACCTGGACTGAATCCATTTTCCGGATGAAGTCTGTAGACTGTATAGTGTCTTTTATATATGGTTGTTGTTTTTTCACGACTTGTTTGAGGACATGGTCTAGAAACTCCGACATGTGGTATATTGGACTTGAGCATCTGCTTATAATTGGGCGACCTGCGAACTTTGTGTCCGGTGGTGGCGCTTTGTGTAATTTTGGTAGTAGATACCAACGTGGTATTCGCGTATTAGTGTAGGATGGATTCATATATGTCTAAGTATGGTAGTCGATGGGTTTTTGTTGCACCTTTCTGTTGTTAGTTGGTTTATTTTTTTTCTATTGTTTGTTTTGTGTCATCTGTTGCCACTTTTGTGTAGTACAAACTACGGGTCGCCGGGTTGTCTTTCACATTCTCTTATGTAATCTGTTGTATTCATGACTACTGTCCCTCTTCCCTTGTCAAATGGTTAAATGGTGATTTTTGTGTTTCTTGATAGTGTTTTGATCGCTATGCGTTCGACACGTATCATGTTGTTGTTTTTTTTGTGTGTGTTGAAGAATGGAATTTCAGCTAGTGCAAGTTTATTAGCCTCTAGATAATTTTCCAGGTTTGTGTTTTCAGTTGCTGGAGGGACCCATGTTGATTTGTATTTGAATTTATGCTTCGTGGTTTGTTTATGGCGCATGATTTATTGAAGTTTCATTTTTCGAATAAAGCTTGTTTGCATCGAAGAACAGATTGATTCTTTTCGGACGTTTTGGTGTTGGAATGACTTTGAGCCCTTTGTTGAGTGCATTTATTTCTGTTTTTGTTTGATCGTGTGATTACAGATTTTTTAATGAATCTGATATTGTTGTTGGATTTTGTTTGTAGTTTGTATTATTAATGTTGCGGCGTTGTATTGTATTTTTTATTTGTTTTGTTTCGTGTTCTCTGGTTTTCTTGCTCTTTTGTATTTACTGTTTTTGTGTTCAGTAGTGTCTTTTTCTGTTTGTATATCTTTAACCGTTGTATTACGATAGTTCTCTTTTTGGAGAGAGTGGTGGCCTTGAAGGTTTGAAGTTATTACCAATTATCTTCGCCATTATGATTTTCAGTCGAGCGCTGAGGAGGTTTGCGTACCGCGTACGCGTACATGCGTACTCTACTTGGCGTAGAAGAGCTTGGTTATAAGTGACCTCACTTTGAACCCAATGTGACAAGCAAGTTTGTACGTCACTTCTGGTTTCCGTGCGTTCAGCTTGTGGCCACTGCGCTAATACGCGCAAGTGAAAGTGAATGAAACCAACGCTATTTTGTTTATTTTTCACTAAATAACGACCTGATTACCTAAGAAAGTCTGGGTAAATTTCCCCTTGAAGGTGCGGAATTGTGATTTTATCGTTGTTAGAAAGTTTAGCTAGAAGTTTTGAAAACTAAATTAGAATCGTCTAAATCTAAATCTAAACTTAGAAAGTTTAGCCAGAAACGATAATTATCGCTTTCTAAATAGCGTTCTAAGTTTAGAAATTAGCTGTAGTTTGGAAAGTCGGGCCTCTGGTGAAAAACATTTTCCAAGGATATATCGGATAAAAACGATAATTATCGCTTTCTAAATAGCGTTTTAAGTTTAGAAATTAGCTGTAATTTAGAAAGTCAGGCCTGAGGTTGAAAAATATTTTTCAAGGATACATCGGATAAAAACGCTAACTATCGCTTTCTAAATAGCGTTCTAAGTTTAGAAATTAGCTGTAGTTTAGAAAGACGGGGCTCTGGTGAAAATTTTTGTCCAAGGAGATATCGGATAAAAACGATAATTATCGCTTTCTAAATAGCGTTTTAAGTTTAGAAATTAGCTGTAGTTAAGAAAGTCAGGCCTCAGGTGAAGACATTTTTCCACCGGTATGTCGCCGGGATAAAAACGATAACTATCGCTTTCTAAATAGCGTTTTAAGTATAGAAATTAGCTGCAGTTAAGAAAGTCAGGCCTGAGGTTGAAAAATATTTTTCAAGGATATATCGGATAAAAACGATAACTATCGCTTTCTAAATAGCGTTCTAAGTTTAGAAATTAGCTGTAGTTTAGAAAGCCGGGCCTCTGGCGAAAATTTTTACACTTTTGTTCGTGGAATTCACTTTTTTTATGTAATGAAGTCATGCTGTAGCTATTTTCCAGTATTTGTCTACACTTCTGTATTTAATGCTGTATCAACTTTTAAGGTGCGGATTTATGATATGATAATACCAACTCTTTGTTAAAGCGCCGGAAATCAGTTACAATTTAAATATGCAATAAATTCCTTTGTCAAGTGAAAGTGGTATGTAATAGTTGGGGGGGATTATGGGCTATTTTCCAACATCGGCATAGTATTACGTTTGAAAAGGCTTTTCACATTAATCTGCATATGGAGCTACCTCAATGACTGTACAAACACACGCGATGGCTGAGGATCTATGATAATCCATAGACAGTAGAGGGGGTTTACAGCCCATGGATAATCTAAACAAACCTTGGTCATTTGAACTTTGGCATTTGACTGAATTTATATTCTGGCAGGTATATGATTTGACAGTCTTTCATTTTGAGGGGAAAAACAATTCACAATTTTCTTCATCAAAGATTTTTCGATTGCTTCTTCACTGCCACATTTCTCTACTTCGTTAAATTCAATGTCTTGCTGTGGCAATGTTCAAAATTTATACGAGGTAATCTTCTCAAGTCACATTTTAGCTTTGGATTTTAAGCTTTCCTCTAGGAGAAATTGCTATTATTTCTTGGTTCTACAAGACTACAAGCTCACACTTTAAGTTTGATACGTTTGTGAAAACACAGATGACAACATAAATGGTGTACAATGGAGGTGAAGTACGGAACTTTGATTGCTATAAATACGGTCACATGCTAGGTTCTATGATCAGTGTGGGTTGTGTTATTTTTTTCCCTTTTGAAAACGATGTTATTTTCTTGGCTATACCGCAGCAGTCATATAGACAAAAACTTTAACTTTGAGGGCGCTTGATACGTAAGATGACGTATCAAGTAGCGCGTCTTTCTAACCTCAGTTACGCACGCATGGTCACACGTACGTCCCAGTGATTTTGTTTACGAAAATGTTTCCCTCGCAAACCGGCATTAATTTCCTGGTTCTACCACAATATTTCTACAAACAAGCTAATTTAAGAAACGAACTTCAGCTAATTTCTAAATTTTGAACGCTACTTAGAAAGCGATAATTATTGTTTTCATGCGATGTATCAAGGAAAAATTGTTTCACTATCCTTCTTGTGGTCAGTTAAGCACTGACGGTTCTATAAGTGTATGACTTAAGCGCAATCACAAGGACTAGAGTCGTTTTTTTTAATTAACAATGTTGAATGCTGTGGTGGCGCCCAACAATCACCTCTGATTCACTTGGAGGCCAAATCACAGATTTATGCAATATTTTAATTTTAAGAGATTGGAATTTTCATATTTAGGCGATGATGAACCTTTTCAAATAAGCAAAGAAAACTGGGCAAAATTGATTTCTTACTCCGTTCGAAAACACTTCAGCAACAACTCTGTCATCACAAATTAACGATAGCCCTAATCGATAATTACAACCCACGATGAAAGATCAG
This sequence comes from Ptychodera flava, assembly GCF_041260155.1. NCBI lineage: Eukaryota > Metazoa > Hemichordata > Enteropneusta > Ptychoderidae > Ptychodera > Ptychodera flava. The sequence continues at coordinate 28,764,080 of NC_091946.1, forward strand.
ATCTTATCCACCGAATCACTTTCTAAAAGAAACACGAAAAATGGAATGTAAGACATTCATATTTAAAGGAATTAAGCTACTCTTCAATCCTATTTTAACTCAAATGCCATTTTGTCTTCATGGCTCAATACTTTTTACTTCATTAATAAGATAATCTTGTGAGTAAATAAAATGCGTGTACGTAGCGTCCAACCAATTTATTGAAAATTGAAAATTGAAATCACCTTCAAAATGCAATTTTCATTTGAATGAAATAACAACCAATTTTTAATATTCGTTTTTTCTGACAAAATTTTTATTTTACCGATTATTTGGTACGGTTTTAGCGGCCAATCAATTCTCAAAAATATTAAAATGCATTTTAGCACAAAAAGCGTTATTTTAATGATTGAAATAGAATTTTATTTTCCATATTCATCTTAATTGAAAATACCAATTGACAGACCAGTTTTAATAAAGCTTCTATTATTTGGTTATTAGTGAAACATAACTCTGTTTCGCCTTGTTCATATTTTGTATCCGAAATGCAATTATCAGTGAAAACAAAATGAAATTTAATCTATTAATTCTATTTTATTTCTTAAATTTCAAAATCACGTGTTCTGGATTATTTTTAAGGAAAGTTGCTTGTTTTCATATTATAATTTGTATCCTAAAATGATGTTTTCATTTTCAACAAAACAAAAAAAATCATTACTAGTATCAAAATATTACCTAATCTTAAAATAAAAAAATAGTACTATTTTCAAGATTCGTAAAATTTATTACGGGACATTGTACGTATTTGATGAAGAACGAAATGAAGAGAAAGGAAACTCTTTGAAATAAAATCATGTCTTACCGATTTAAGAGGAATTTGCAATTTTACTTTAGTGCGTGCGAAAATTAGAAATTGAAAATTGAAAATTGTAAGTTTCAACCTTTTTCATTTTTTTGAAAATGGTCGAAAGACGACTCATTTGAATTGCTGTTCCCGGCCCTCTACCGGCCAGTTGGTGAGCAGCATCAATGCGTACGAGACTTCCAGTTTCCGCAACGCATACTTGTTCCCGCGCTCACTGCATGTGCTGCGGAAGACTGGCCACCGAAGACAATATAAAGTAAATTGAGGGCAACTCTAAACATTGGCCCTACGGGTATGGCGAGAGTGTCCGGCTTTGGGTACGCCGCCTCCCACGGCGTAGCCAAAGCCGGACACTCTCGCCATACTCGTAGGACTACTCCACACATCGGCTCTACCAAGATTGTTTAGTATTACCATGTGGTGAATAAAAGGATCATTGCATTTATTTTGTGTGGAATACATGGCGAGACACCGGTGAATCGGGGTAAGCCTAATTCACGTGCCACGTGCCACGCGCCGCGAGCCAGAAGTAGGTGAATTTTCACTCCAATTTAATTCATTGATTCATTTTCATGAACAAATCAACATTCGGGCTTCAACGCCGCCTTATATGAACTGGGGACCAGCGAATGACCAGCGTGCATATGCAGAAAGGGACTCAAGAGAAATTATAGGGAGGGAGGCCAGTATTTTTCAAAATCACACTGCACGTAAATTTGTAACATTAAAAATTGATCAATCAAAATTCCGTACATTGATTTTGTAGACCATATGTTAAGCAACTTGTATCAATCAAAATGTTACCAAAACGCTGTATTTCGCACGCGTGCAAGTAAACCACAGTCCCACCACAACACATAGGCTGCGGGCAGGCCTAACATGAACGCGATAGGCATACTCGTGTCAGGCCAGGTCAACATTGATTTTCGAAACACGATACAGTCTTGGCCAGTCTTGGTGTCCTAATCACGGGCAAAAGACGACTCTCACTTTATACCTCCATGCGTAAACAAATGTATTTCCAGTTAACCACTGTGACGCTTACCAGAGACTCTGCATGTAGAGGTGTCGAAATTGGTCAAACTCTAAAGACTTTATTCCATCTAATCAATTTCAATCCCCGACTTATGTAAGTTTGGCGCAACAAAGGTAGTGTTGAGATGGGTATTGTGGTGTTGCCTGAATATACTACGGGCATGTATGTTTATTATTTATTTATTTATTTATTTATTTATTTATTTATTTCGAACTCCAACACAGATATGATACAGTTAAAAACCATATACATCCGCACTTACAGGAGGATTTTAGTAAAAATACAAATAACATGATGTTACAGGACAAGAAAGCAAGTTAAAACAAATGACATGCACAACAAGGACAAAGTAAAAATTCAAAAGCAAATGCTTTTAGCTTTTCTTTTAAAACTCGAAACAGAAATATTAAAAATTGGTAGTGTTATGTAGGTCATTTACCCCACACTCATCATGACCTGAGTTCAATTAGTCTAGAACATTCTCAAGGTCACTGCCCTTGATGACCTCACAACCTTGAATTCAATTAGTCATGTTTGGAATGTTCTGGAAAGTTGATTAGTTGTGTAAGGGAGATAATTTTAGAACAGTAATTAGCATGTCAATAAAAGTTCTAGATTGTTCTTATATGCCTTTATAAAAGGGACGCGCTCAGCTTCCAGTCAGACTTTTGGGATCGTGTCTCTTGTGTGTTACTAAACTCCAGCAGTAGTCATTCTCAAGACTTTTCAAGACCTTCACTGCCAACGCTGGATTTATACTGTGGACTTTATGCATCTTCAAGCCTGCAAGCCAAAGGACTGTTCATTCATCCAACTGACTGTTACAACTCTGAGACTGGAGCTTTGCCGTCCCAGCTGAGATAAGTAATCTGTACACTTTTAAAGCTTGTACTCTATCCTGACTTAGCAATTAGTTTTATTTTTGTAATAAATTTTGTTTAAACGTTAACTGCTGAGTTCACCCTTTTGTTCGTTTGCTCTGCACGTAACAAATTGGGGGCTTGTCCGGGATACGAATATTTTGAGCCGTTTGACAACATTTTGACAGCCTTTTCAAAACTACTGTATACTGTGAACTCAGCGAAATTCAATCATGGCGGAATTCAAGCCAGACGAATTTATGGATGACCTTGATCAGGACACATTTAATTCCCTCAAAAAAGACAACCTCATAGCACTGGCAAATTTCCTTAAAGTAGATGTCAAAAGATCTATGCGCAAGCGAGAAATTCAGTTCAAGATTGCAAAACATTTAGTTAAATCTGGCCATTTTGAAGAGTCTGCCTTAAAAGATTATGAGCCAGAGTCTTCCTTCGAACTCAAAAAATTAGAATTAGAAATACAGGCAGATTTGGAGCTTAAGAAATTGGAATTAGAAAAGGAAAATTGCAAATGGAAGAAAGGGAAAGGCGGAAAAATTACAAATGAAAGACAAAGAATTACAAATGGAAGAAAGACAGAGAGAAAAGGAGAGAGAATTGGAAGAACATCGACTACAGTTAGAAATGAGACGTTTAGAGCTTGGACAGTCAGGAAAATTCTTCCCTTCAGACAAGTTTGACATCACTAAGCATTTCAGGTTAGTTCCCCCTTTCCAAGAAAAGGATGTTGATAAATATTTCCTTCATTTTGAGAAAATTGCTCAGAGTCTGAATTGGCCTAAGGAGTCCTGGTCTATGCTTTTGCAGAGTGCTTTGGTGGGTAAAGCCAGAGAAATTTACATTCAGTTGTCAGTAGAGCAGGCTTCAAATTATGATTCTGTGAAGGAATTAATTCTCAAGGCTTATGAGTTGGTGCCTGAAGCTTACCGTCAGAAATTTAGGGATTGTGAGAAGGTGAAGGATCAAACTTATGTTGAATTTGCTCGAACAAAAGAACAACTGTTTGATCGTTGGTGTTCTTCGGAAAAGGTCAGTCAGAATTATGACAAATTACGACAGCTTGTTTTGATTGAAGAATTTAAGAGGTGCATTCGGAGTGACATCAAGACGTTTATCAACGAACAAAAGGCAGATACATTGGAGGTTGCTGCACGTTTGGCCGATGATTATTCATTGACCCACAAATCTCCTTTCTCAGCAAACCATCCCAGTCCTTTTCATACAGAAACAATGCAGGTAAATTAACTCCTCCTTTTCATCCAAGAATTTCTCAAAGGACAGTAGAAAATCAAATGACAACAGTTCACAAAATTCAAGTAACACTCCCACATCATCAGATCCCAAGTCTCAATCTCCTTCTGACAAACAGTTCGGTACACTTTCTTGTAATTATTGTAAGAAAGACGGCCATTTAATGTCAGATTGTTTCAAATTGAAAAGAAAACGTGAAGGTCAAAGTGGTCAAAGTGGATCTAAGCCCACCGGCTTTATTTCTTCATCAACTCAATTAGAGTCTAATAATGTGTGCAACACATTTTCTGAGGTTAAACCCCTCTTATCCCCAATTAATGAGGTCAAGGTCAATTCTTCTCAAGATAGCATTATGGGTATTTTCGAACCATTTATTCACGATGGTTTTATATCACTTTCTAGTGATTTTCTCTTCCGCTACCCCTGTCAAAATTTTAAGAGATACCGGGGCTTCCCAGTCTCTTTTGTTGGCAGATACCCTGCCGTTTTCTGAAAAGTCATTTTCAGGTTCTAAAGTTCTTATTAAGGGGTAGATTGCAATGACTACATTCCTGTTCCTCTCCATAATGTCTATTTGTCTTCGGACTTTGTTTCTGGACCTGTGGCTTTAGGTATTAGGCCTTTTTTGCCTTTCGAAGGATTCACCTTCTTCTTGGAAACGACCTTGCTGGGGACAAGGTCATCACTAATCCACTTGTGACTGATAATCCTAGTTTAGATCAGGATCCAGAGCCAATTGAACAAGAGATACCCGATTTATTTCCTTCATATGCTATTACTCGAGCCATGTCAAAGAAAACTTCCGAGAATCAAAATACTCTCAAAAATAATGTCACAGATGTTGACTTAAATGACACCTTTCTCAGTCAGGTGTTTGACACGGATCATTCCGTTATCCCTCGTGGATTTGAAACTTCCAGTAAAACTTCTGCTGACCAAAGTCAGACATTTTCTAGATCAAATCTCATTGCAGAACAACACAAAGACCCAGATATTTTGTCTTTGTTTGACAGGGTAGATGATGAAGGTAAAACTTCAGATAGCTCTGTTTCCTATTATACAAAATCTGGTATTCTCATGCGTAAATGGAGACCTCCAGATGTTTTGGTTGATGACGAGTGGGCTATAAAACATCAAATTGTGGTTCCAAAGCCCTACCGTGCTGAAATATTGCGCCTGGCCCATGAAACGCCCTGGGCTGGTCACTTAGGAGTCAGGAAAACCTATCATAAAATTCTCAGTCACTTTTATTGGCCTAATCTCAGGCAGGATGTAACACATTTCTGTAAAACTTGTCACACATGTCAAATGGTAGGAAGCCAATCAGACCATTCCAAAGGCCCCTTTACAGCCAATTCCTGCATTTCAAGAACCATTTAGTAGGATACTAATAGACTGTGTTGGGCCCCTACCAAAACAAGATCAGGAAATGAGTACATGTTGACAATTATGTGTACATCAACTCGGTTCCCAGAAGCCATACCACTGAGAAATATAAAGACAAAGACTATAGTGAAAGCTTTAGTCAAATTTTTCACTTTATTTGGCCTCCCTAAATGTGTCCAGTCCGATCAAGGCTCCAACTTTATGTCTGGAATTTTTCAACAAGTAATGGATCAGCTAGGCATTAAACAGTATAGGTCATCCGCCTATCATCCAGAAAGTCAGGGTGCTCTTGAGCGATTTCATCAAACTTTGAAAAACATGATTAGGACCTACTGTTTTGACACAGAGAAACAGTGGGATGAAGGAATTCATTTTTTGCTCTTTGCTGTTAGAGAGTCAATTCAAGAGTCTCTTGGTTTTAGCCCATTTGAGCTTGTATTTGGACATACAGTCCGTGGCCCACTTAAGCTCGTTAAAGAGAAATTCCTATCAGACGATGATGATTGTCTGAATATTTTGCAATATGTGTCAGATTTTCGTACAAAACTCTCTAAAGCATGTGAATTAGCCAGAGAAAATCTTGAGTCATCTCAGCAGTCAATGAAACCAAATATGATAAAAGCACCTCAAAACGGAAGTTTGAACCAGGTCAAAAAGTTCTTGTTCTACTTCCAATTCCTGGCAAACCACTCCATGCTCGTTACTTTGGGCCATACCTAATTGATAAGAAATTGAGTGATTTAAATTACATCATAATAACACCTGACAGGCGAAAACAAAAACAGCTATGTCACATAAATATGCTTAAGCCATATTTGGATAGGGATAATCCTACTATAACTCAGCCTGTCAGTGCAGTCAGTTCAAACCATTATGAGATAGTGATACTGAAACTGACTTGAGTGAAAATACTCTAAACTCAAAGCTGGGCTCGGTCAAGCTTCAGAACTCAGAAATCCTGGAGAAGCTGGAGTCTACAAAGTTGGCACACCTCCAGCCAGAACAACAACAACAGGTGAAAGAACTGCTCCACGAATATAAACACCTGTTTCAAGATGTTCCAACGAGGACAAACGTCATCTACCACGACGTTGATGTTGGGGACAGTAAGCCTGTAAAACAACATCCATACAGACTGAATCCAACAAAAGCGAAATATCTCCAGGAAGAAGTCAAATACCTGCTGGACAATGACTTTATTGAACCCAGTAAAAGTAACTGGAGTTCGCCGTGCATACTTGTTCCCAAATCAGATCACAGTTATCGTATGTGCACGGACTTTAGGAAGGTCAACACTTTAACAAAGACAGACACTTTCCCAATCCCGAGGATTGATGACTGCATCGACCGAGTGGGAAAAGCCAAGTATGTGACAAAATTTGACCTACTGAAGGGATTTGGCAAGTCCCTCTGACTGATCGTGCTCGTGAAATATCCGCCTTTGTTACACCAGACGGATTGTTTCAGTACAAGGTGATGCCATTCGGAATGAAGAACTCTCCGGCAACGTTCCAACGGATGATCAACGACGTCATATCCGGGCTAGACGGGTGTGCAGCTTACGTTGACGACGTCGTCCTGTATAGTGACACCTGGGAGGAACACATCAAGCTCATGCGGAAGTTCTTTGAGAGACTGAGTAAAGCAATGTTGACTGTCAACCTTGCCAAATCTGAGTTTGGTTGGGCGAGGGTAACTTACCTCGGACATACTGTAGGACAGGGTGAGGTAAAACCTGTTGATGCCAAAATCAGTGCCATTTCAAGTTTTCCCATACCAAACTGCAAACGACAACTGATGCGCTTTCTCGGTATGGCTGGTTACTACAGAAAATTCTGTCCAAATTTCTCCACAATTACTGAGCCTTTGACTAACTTACTTAAAAAGAAAGTAAAGTTTTTTTGGTCAGAGCAATGCCAACAGGCATTTGATACACTTAAAGCCATACTGCAAAGTGCTCCAGTGTTGTCTGCACCAGATTTCACTTTGCCATTCAAATTAGCTGTGGATGCTAGTGATACGGCTGCTGGTGCTGTTTTATTGCAAGAGGATAGTCATGGGATAGATCATCCTGTTTGCTATTTTTCACGCAAATTTAACAAATCCCAGAAAAACTACTCTACAATTGAAAAAGAGTGTTTATCTTTGATATTAGCTTTACAGCATTTTGAAGTTTATGTTACTTCTTCAAATCAGCCAATAGTGGTTTATATTGATCACAACCCTCTTGTTTTTCTGCAGAAATTTAAAGGCAAAAATCAGAGATTGCTAAGATGGAGTTTAATGTTACAGGAGTTTAATCTTGATATTAGACATATCAAAGGCAGAGACAATTTAATTGCAGACTGTCTCTCTCGTATTTAGAGTTTATTGTTGTTCACTTTCAAGAAATTTTACTTTAGAGTAAAAAAATTTTGAGTACTTAAATCTTTTTCAAGATTACATTTGTAAAAGAAAGATTTTTCTTTGAAAAATTTTCTTTTTTTGAAGAGGGGTGTGTTATGTAGGTCATTTACCCCACACTCATCATGACCTGAGTTCAATTAGTCTAGAACATTCTCAAGGTCACTGCCCTTGATGACCTACACAACCTTGAATTCAATTAGTCATGTTTGGAATGTTCTGGAAAGTTGATTAGTTGTGTAAGGGAGATAATTTTAGAACAGTAATTAGCATGTCAATAAAAGTTCTAGATTGTTCTTATATGCCTTTATAAAAGGGACGCGCTCAGCTTCCAGTCAGACTTTGGGATCGTGTCTCTTGTGTGTTACTAAACTCCAGCAGTAGTCATTCTCAAGACTTTTCAAGACCTTCACTGCCAACGCTGGATTTATACTGTGGACTTTATGCATCTTCAAGCCTGCAAGCCAAAGGACTGTTCATTCATCCAACTGACTGTTACAACTCTGAGACTGGAGCTTTGCCGTCCCAGCTGAGATAAGTAATCTGTACACTTTTAAAGCTTGTACTCTATCCCTGACTTAGCAATTAGTTTTATTTTTGTAATAAATTTTGTTTAAACGTTAACTGCTGAGTTCACCCTTTTGTTCGTTTGCTCTGCACGTAACAGTAGACATTAATAAAAACTATTATATAGCTTTGGAATGCGATTAAAAAGTGAATTGCTAGTAAATTTAACTCTACCACCAGGTTCATGAAATGTCCTTTTCTGTCTAGTTGATCGCCCAGGAATGTGTAAATTAAAAATTGGTTGGCAATCAAGAAGGGCATTAATTGATTTGTGAAGAAAAACAAGGTCAAAATAAGTGCGCCTTTTAGACAGCATTGGTAAATTAAACATAACACACAGATCATCATATGAATAATCATCAAACCTTACTTTTACAAGATAACACAAATATTTAACAAAGTTACGCTGTACAGCTTCTAGTTTGTCTGAGTACACTTTGTCAATGCTATTCCAAACAACTGATGCATAGTCGAGTTTAGTTCTAATGAATGTTTTGTAAACCACGAGCAATGCATCCACCGACAACCGTTTGCCAAACCTTTTTGAGCATGCCAAGTAGTCTTCGAGCATCAGTGACAATTGAAACAACGTGAGTTGAAAAAGTATAAACTAACGCAATTCCTAGATTCCGTATACTCTTTTTAATTAGGCTATATATATGTATAAACTAACGCAATTCCTAGATTCCGTATACTCTTTTTAATTAGGCCCTCCCTCCCTACAATTTCTCACGAGTCCCTGGCACGCGGCACGTGAATTAGACCCTAGTCATGTAATCTGGGTTCCCGGTAAACCGGTTTGTTGATTGAGTGATTCGTCTTAACGGTGTTTCGGAACCAAAAATGGGGTTCCTTCATCAGTCGCTCTCTTGTTTTGTATCCCCTCCGCTTGGTTGTGTGATGAAGTCATCTTCGTCCTCGAGGAGGAGAAGCCAGATTCGTTATTGAGAGAGTTCAGAGAGTTAGCCACTCTATTGACTGACTATAGTGAGCGATCCGGTGTGTGGTGTCATATTATAATTAACATGACCCAGCATCGACCGGAGTTTCTAGACGCTTATAAGGATTTTTGTTTTAGGGCATATTTTGAGCGTTGCTAGTGCTCGTTATGTTAACAGTATACACATATTGACTGGCCATGAGGGCAACAGCATACGTCTGTACCCCGAGGGACTGTGAGTCACCCCAAAAAACAGACTGTTTCCCGAGGCCGTAGGCCGAGGGAAACAGTCTGTTTTTGGGGGTGACTCACAGGCCCGAGGGGTTAAAGACGTATGCTGTTGCCCTCATGGCCAGTCAATATGTGTTTTGTAACACACCTCATCCGTATTCATACATAAGAACGTACCATACACAAAAGTTGTCGCATGTAAGAAATATGATGTAAGATGTTGGAGTGGTTCAGCAAGAAAAAGTTTTTGCCGACAGGGTCGCAATACTTCTGCAAAACGTTCGATGCACCTTTGATTATCGTCTTCGTTCGTTTCGAGTCCTTGTTTGAAACCAGAGCATTCAGTTCTTCTTCAGAAAATAGGATAAACCGAGAAATTTCTCGACTATCGTTTCGCTCGTCCGCAGACGGCATCTTTGTTTACATTCCAGTTCGCGCATGCGCCAATGTTTTTTTGACGTCAGCGGGCATCATTTTTCGGAACTGATGCCTGGCAGGCAACAGTTCCGACAAATGATGCCTGATGACGTCGTTTACGTGGATCAGCACAAAAAGAACGCATCCCACGTGACTGTCAATTGGCGAATTAGAACACAGACTGCGGATGAGGTGTGTTACAATAAATGTTGTTCTAATCATTGGTCACTGTTCAGCGTGTGGCGTCGCTTAATTTCATGTATTTCACAAAATCTGCGCACTGATCTCTCGCTTAATCCTGACAGATATCATGTACTTTAAAAGACTTGTTTCCTGATCATAATCTGTCAGGATTAAGCGAGAGATCAGTGCGCAGATTTTGTGAAATACATGAAATTAAGCGACGCCACACGCTGAACTGTGACCAATGATTAGAACAACATTTACTGTTAACATAACGAGCACTAGCAACGCTCAAAATATGCCCTAAAACAAAAATCCTTATAAGCGTCTAGAAACTTCGGTCGATGCTGGGTCATGTTAATTATAATATGACACCACACACCGGATCGCTCACTATGGTCAGTCAATAGAGTGGCTAACTCTCTGAACTCTCTCAATAACGAATCTGGCTTCTCCTCCTCGAGGACGAAGATGACTCTATCACACAACCAAGCGGAGGGGATACAAAACAAGAGAGCGACTGATGGAGGAACCCCATTTTCGGTTCCGAAACACCGTTAGGGGTGGACCATTTGATATCCTGGGGGGGGGGCTTGGAAGATTTGGGGAAAAAAAAGATGCCAGGTGGAGTTGCTCGAAAAAAAAATCTGGCTGTAAGTGGCTGATGGAAAAACAATTATTGACCATTGCGACTCGGAAAAAAAAAATCTTGGCAATTGTTCGATGCACACTGCAGCATCAATAAAAATCAAGCAGTAGCTCTGGAGTTTTATAAAGCATAAACCATTTCAAGCTTGAGGAACAATAACTGAATATGAACAATTGTACAGTATACATGACCTTCTGATTAGAGGAAGTATGCTGAAATTGAAATTGCTCACCAGTGTTTTCCAGAAATGTGTAAATCTGAATGTATGGATTTTGTCAAAATACCACAAGAAGAGAGACAGCCTGCAAACATTTTACTATTATCGTTTGCGTATAGAAAACTCATAACAATGAAAATATGCGTAGAGACTCAATCCAATGCGTAATATTATTACGCATTGGATCGACTCTCTACACATTTTTTCATTGTTATGCGTTTTCTATATACGTATGTTTTATTCGTTAATGCGAACACTGTTATAGTGAATTATCTTACCGATGTTTTTCTTAACAAAAGCGAATGTGTGAATTTGATGGTTTTGGGGAAACTACTATGTGGTAATGAAGAATGGGAAATGGGCAATGAAATGAGCAGACAGCAGGTGATTTAAGATTAAATGTTACATCTTCACTGCAAATAAAACCATAAGTGTGTCATAAATAATACAAACAAAACAAAATCATGTTTGTTTGTTTTGTTGTATGTGAGCCACGTCTAAGACACACAACAAAAGTACTGTTTCAGTCTGTAAATGTCACCTCAGATGCCACCAGAATAAAACCATTTCCACTCCAAAATTTCATTTTTCGCCTTGCGAGAGGGGGACACCCCCTCTCGCGCTCTCCCCCCTCGTTCGCTACGCTCACCCGCCGCTCGGTCGCTTCGCTCCCTCGCAGTCACCCAGTCTACTTTCTTAAATTACCCGGCTACTTTAAAATGTAAGGACAACACTGACAAATAAATGCCATAAATGTAAATGATTTTACAAATATATGTAGGATACCATCATCTCTTCTGATGACACCAGTGATGTTCTCAGCAAAGTTTTCACTGTAGTTATTGTTAATGCTTAATGTAGAACTCAGTAATCAGGTTGTTTGATTTGTATTTTCAGTGTGTTACCCATGGTATAAATAAGATCTATAAACTGATATTTTTGTAAAGTGAATCAAAAATGTACATGTATTTACATATCTTTATTTAGTTTCTTGAATATAGTCTGTGTGCGATAGAACAGCATCTTGTTACTGGGTGTGAAAAACCAAGCAAACAAACATTCCACCGAAATTTGGTAAAAAAAAAATATATCTTGAAGAAGGAAAGTGAAAAAAAAAGTTGCCAGCATATGCCCTGTAGAAAAAAAATATTTCATGGTGAAGCAGGTGGGAAAAAAAATAATGGCTCTCCACCAATTTCCAAGCCCCCCCCCCCAGGATATCAAATGGTCCACCCCTTAAGACAAATCACTCAATCAACAAGCCGGTTTATCGGGGACCCAGATCACATGACTAGGGTCAAAGCACTATCGATTCACTGGTGTCTCGCCATGTATTCCACACAAAATAAATGCAATGATCCTTTTATTCACCACATCGTAATTCTAAACAATTTTTGTAGAGCCTATGTAGGGCTAATGTGTGGAGTTGCCCTCAATTTCCTTTATATCGTCTTCGGTGGCCAGTCTTCCGCAGCACTTGCAGTAAGCGCGGGAACAAGTATGCGTTGCGGAAACCAGAAGTCTCGTACACATTGATGCTGCTCACCCACTGGCCGGTAGAGGGCCGGGAACAGCAATTTAAATGAGTCGTCTTTCGACCATTTTCAAAAAAATGAAAAAGGTTGAAACTTACAATTTTCAATTTTCAATTTCTAATTTTCGCACGCACCAAAGTAAAATTGCAAATTCCTCTTAAATCGGTAAGACATGATTTTATTTCAAAGAGTTTCCTTTCTCTTCATTTTGTTCTTCATCAAATACGTACAATGTCCCGTAATAAATTTTACGAATCTTGAAAATAGTACTATTTTTTTATTTTAAGATTAGGTAATATTTTGATACTGGTAATGATTTTTTTTGTTTTGTTGAAAATGAAAACATCATTTTAGGATACAAATTATAATATGAAAACAAGCAACTTTCCTTAAAATAATCCAGAACACGTGATTTTGAAATTTAAGAAATAAAATAGGATTAATAGATTAAATTTCATTTTGTTTTCACTGATAATTGCATTTCGGATACAAAATATGAACAAGGCGAAACAGAGTTATGTTTCATTAGTAACCAAATAATAGAAGCTTTATTAAAATAAGTCTGTCAATTGGTATTTTCAATTAAGATGAATATGAAAAATAAAATTCTATTTCAATCATTTAAATAACGCTTTTTGTGCTAAAATGCATTTTCATATTTTTGAGAAATGATTGACCGCAAAAACCGTACCAAAAAATCGGTAAAATAAAAATTTTGTCTGCAAAAACGAATATTAAAAATTGGTTATTATTTCATTCAAATGAAAATTGCATTTTGAAGGTGATTTCAATTTTCAATTTTCAATACATTGGTTGGACGCTACGTACACGCATTATGGCAACATCATTTTTAAAAAATGAATTAAAATCAAAATATGAAACAAGGAACGTTCAATAAAAGTAAACCCGAACTTGTGTCTTCAAATCTTATGAATGAAACACAATTAATTGATTAAAGCTTAATTTGTGTTTACTGAAAATTGCTTTTCGGATTCAAAATATAAAGAAGGCGAAACAGAATTATGTTTCATTAATAATGAAATAGCAGAAGCTTTATTTAAAACGGGCCGTCAATCGTTTTTTTTTCAACGAAGATAAAAATGAAAAATAATTTTCGATTTGAAACATTTCAAATGTTGCTTTCTATGCCAAAAGGCTGTTTAATATTTTTGGGAATTGATTGGCCGCGAAAACCGTACCAAAAGATCGGCAAAATAAAAATTTTGTCTGCAAAAACGAATATTAAAAATTGGTTGTTATTTCATTCAAATGAAAATTGCATTTTGAAGGTGATTTCAATTTTCAATTTTCAATAAATTGGTTGGACGCTACGTACGCGCATTCCCCTCCTGTGGCATTTTCTTATGTTTTTCTTAGTTCATTTAAAATTGTGTAGACATCGACATTATGTCCCATGCTGATGGTCAATATATATATCTGTTATCCAAGTTTTTAAGTGGACGTAGAAATTATAAATGTAACACAAAACCACTAAATCAGGACATTAACGCTGTTCTCAGCCATGGCTGAAACAAGTGTACCGAGAATGTGAAATAACATCAAATGACTTCAAATCTACAATTACATCGCCGTTATGCAAATTCGAATATCTACTCTTAAAACCTTCGTCCATGTTCTAAATTTCGAATTCCAATATAAAAAAGTGGGTTAATGATTTCGACTAATCCTACGACGTCGACCTGCCCAGATATCAGCGTCGGTCTTTTACCTGGTAAGTACTGATGTGGTTCGGTAGTCTTGTCTAACACTTCTAAATCATGAACACGACTATGGAGTGGTCAACTTTTTATATTAAATTTTATTGCGTTGGTCTCAAGCTGTAGAGTTTCTCATAATAAGGTTGAGTATCTTGTATGGCTTCTTGGACATAGCTTGGATACAATGAGATATCTTCTACCTCAGAAGAGCTTTGTGTTTCAGGATTTCTTACGAAGCCAGCGCTACTGGCAACTGTACCATACCAGGCACCGTCCCAACTCCATTCCTTGGGACGGCCAGGTTTCCAGTGAAGCATGCTTTCTTTGAATTCGAACCCAACGAAATCACAGAACTTCTTCATGGTGGTTGCCGGGTCACGAAGCAGATCATCGTCGGCGTCGATAACCATTGGTGTCTGACCTTTCACGTCCCTGATGTATTGGTACAACTCCAACATTTCACGGTATCCGGTCTCTGAGGGTATGATTTCAAACAATCTATCAACGTTATCTTTTGACCAAGTTCTATATTGCGAGGTGACACATTTGATTGGGTTACGTATCAGGAATGCATGGCGGTACCCATCAGGAACATAATCCATTTTCCCTGTCGCAACCATGTAGATGGCCATATCCTTGACGAAGACACCTCGATACCCGGGAAAAGAATCCTCAAGCGTGCTCTTAACCTCGCTGAACCTAAACCCTGGCAAGGGATCTTTGACGTGGTACCGTAATCCGTGGCGTAGGGAGCTGGACCGATCTTCGCCCAACAAAGCCGCATCAGCGAAAATCTCATGAATCACTTTGACGCCCTCTAGTGATCGTATTGATCGTTCGAACGCTGTTGAACAAGATCTTAAAGCAGTCCACAAATAGGCCCTGGTAATCGTATCCTCGGAAGGATTCATTTTACATTCTGAAAGAAAAAGAGTGATTTTAAGTCTACCATTCATGATCTAATGTCAAACTATTTTAAAGCACAGGTGTTTAACCTGTGCTTTAAAAAAGTTTGACAATTGATGTAAATGTACGTGACCAGAATATCATATTTGAAAGAGCAGATCTGAAAAACCAATATGATATTTGAATTTCACCCAGTGATTATTTGTAAAGTTCAAAAAGGATTCTTTGAAAGTTCAAAGTTCAAATGGAAAATTATACGTCAATTAATATATTATTGATACGGACTGTGACATCTGGGGAGGGTCGCTGTTTTTTGTGCATGAAAATTGGGGTAGGTAACTCTTTTTCTTGCATACACTTTTGAAGGGCCTACTTTTTCAGCCAAGGGCTGTACGATGCGAAGGGTTAATGAAACAAATCTGATGAAATTTTCTTTGGGGTCACATTTGACAATTGATGAATTTGGGGGAGGGTCGAATTTTAGAAATTTCATTTGGAGGGGGGGTGGCTTTTTACATTTCATTTGTCGCTCAAGTTCCACCGACCCCCTCCCCTCCCCGTGAAAAACGAATGCTCCCTAAATGGGCACTATAGCCTGAATAAAAATCAGGTTATAGGTGCTTAATACTCCTACCTGCTTTGAATAATTCCAACGTTCACATGAATATCGACTGGGAAAAGCATGCATACAAAATCTGAAAATATAAATTAAATCTAAAAAAATCACCAAATTTAAATTGTTTCCCCTAAGTATTCGAATGTCGCCATTTTATTACCCTCTGCTAAAATCTAAGTGTACGTCCCCGAAACTACCTAAATGTCATTTGTTGAACAAGTGGAGACCGAGATACGAGTGTCTCACGACCAACCATTCACGATGTAGAGTAAGTTAATGACTTGCAGTGTTTCATGCCAGAAAAGGTGATTGTAGAAGTGCTAATAAATGGTAGGTCTTTGTTGTTGTTGTTGTTGTTGTTGATCTGTCTTGTCAAAGTGAATAATCTCCGTAGCATTCCCCTCTTCTTTGTGAAGACGTCCCTCATGAATATTCATGTCGGTCACAATGTAAAAGGTAAAACGTATAAGTTATATAATACTAATCAAGTTGACAT
Organism: Ptychodera flava; assembly: GCF_041260155.1. Taxonomy (NCBI): domain Eukaryota; kingdom Metazoa; phylum Hemichordata; class Enteropneusta; family Ptychoderidae; genus Ptychodera; species Ptychodera flava. The sequence goes on from NC_091946.1 coordinate 28,780,356, forward strand.
CAAAGCGAATGATCTCTGTAACAATGGCTGGACGGTTGCTTTAATTGTTGCAAATGTGCAAATGTGGCAAAACTAAAATTTGAAGTGTATTATCTGGGTCAATATATGATCCTGAGAAGGGTGCGAAGGGTTTATGAATCAAACCTGATGATTTTTTTTTGGGGGGGTCACATTTTACAAATATAAATTTTATATAAATATAAATTTATATAAATATATACAATTGATGAATTGGGGGGGTTCAAATTTTAGAAATTTGATTTGGAAGGGGTCCCTTTTTACATTTCATTAGTCGCTTAAGTTCCACCGATCCCCCTCCCCCGTAAAAATGAATGATCCCTTAGTCAACGCTTTTATGGCCAGATAGCCCTGCGTACGATGCTGTGTGTTCCCGGCATTATAAGGCCTCCCACCACATCGGGAACACACAGCAACGAAGCCGTATAACGCCGGGAACACACAACATCGTACGCAGGGCTATGTGTGAACTAGCTTTGTGCCCCAAGAAAATGGTACAACTTACTATAGGTTTGGTGAACTGAAGTCCAACGTTACAGCAGCGCAACGGATAATAATAGCGTTCTGTACAATATTGGCGTTCATTGAATAACAAATTATCCAGAAATAAAAGTGGGCTTCAGTAGTCTGTTACATAATGGAGGTACAAAGAACGTGTCTTTCTACCTCAATGGTTACATAAAGACAATCAACATTTAAATTCAATTGCATAACGTAAAATGGTCTTTAAAGTGTACAGCCCCCCGACCTTATTGTCGATTCTGGCGTCATTGGCAGTGCTCATTAATCGACACACCATATTCTTGTATAAAAAATACGCACATTAGAATTTATTTATGAAATACTGCAACTTACTGGTATGAATCACAGTCACCACTTGTGCAATGGTTAGGTACAAAGCGGAAAAACTATTAGCCCCATATTCTCTGTAGAGACTGTGGTAGCCCAGAAAAGTGGCGGTCCGCCGCTTGCATGCCATGAATGACGAAGCAAAAGTAAAAACGAAACAAAGGGAAAACCCAAGAAAAAAATATTGCAAAGCCAGGGAAAACAGCCGTGGGCGCGATTGTAGGCTAGGGGTCATACAGACTGAACTAAGTAACATGACCAGATCAAGAAAGATGGGGAGCGCTATTCCTAGATGATATATTACACGAAATACAATAAAACCAAACATTGCAAGAGATCAATATAAGCATAAATATGGCAACTTTTGTCATGTATAAGGTAAAGATCTCAAGTGTTCTGAATGTTACACAGGTTTTTTTTCAAGGGAATATTTCTCATCTAAGATGACAAGGAAAGCCCCTCATACTATTATATTTTCAAAAAGCAGAGACTCTAAAGTTTAGTATGGTAGCAATAGTTTAATCGAAGGATGGAGTTGTGTATCTTTGGGGTAAAAAAACTCAATTTTGGTATTAATGACTAAAGTCAATTTCAGTCAAAAACGATACTATTCGGAAATATAATATTTCACTTGAAAACAAGAGTATATGTAGAAAAAAAACATTTTAATTTGCATCTTATATATCCTAATTCTAAAATAGCATGGGTTGAAAGACTGACACTCAAAAAGTGATTAAAAACATGATTAGAAAAATTAAAATGCCTGTTATTCAAAATGTAAGAACTTCATTGCCAAATAAAATAGTTGCTTTGTTATACAGCATTTAAAGAACATAATATGAAAATTTCAGAAAATTTGACTCAGAGTGGAGTTGAAAATCTTTAAATTGGGAGAAAAGAGATGCCATACATGTGCATAAATTAACACTTCTTTATCACGCAACTTACAACTGCTTGACCAGCTAAAAGGTGAACCAAACTAATGTTTTAATCTTCGGTTAACAAATTAATTAAAATTGAATGAATATTTGAAAAAAAGTAATTTTGAGCAAAATATGTTGAGTTGGATGCAGCGCCCCCTTAAGGAATTTAATCTATTTTAATTTATGCAGCATGAAGAGGGAAAGATAAAGCAATGATATATTTCTCACTTTGTTCGTTTAGCTTTTCCCCAGGGCCGATAAAAATGATTTAGACATATGTGAATTATTTGAAATATCGGATCTTCAGAGTCAGTCATGGTCCTACAGGGATACAATCATTTCAAATGCGAGGCATAATGAACGTTCTCGCCTTCTTCAGGAGGAAGGACAATCAAAGGGTTGAAAAAGACAACCGGTTCAACTTCACGGCGTAATCTCTTCTCCAACCACTCTCTGTAGAAATCAATAAATAAGTATTGATAAATCAGTCAAGTTTGTATCAATTATGAGTTCCCATATGTGTGATCGATTTAGCCACGCCCCTCCGGGAAAGTGTTGCTTAAGACATGTTAGCAATAAACCATCTAGTTCTCAGTGTAAAGTAGGTGTTACAAAAAACACGCTTCAAGCATAGCAAGATTGTTCTTCTGTCCGATTTTTGTCAGTATCTTTCATCACAGACAATTAAAAAAGAACAACCGTAATTAGTTAACGTTTTACGAAAGTTTATGTATCAACGTCGCAGATTTTATTTGTACATTTCATATTATATAGAACAACATGATGCGATAAGGTTAAGGCTGAACAAAAATAGCAAAAAGTAGCCTAGCATTATTTTTTCGTGCCAATGATCTTGAAAGGCCATAAAGCTACATACACGTATTAAGGGGATGATCACGGTCTTCTGTGCCTGAGAGGCCAAACTCAGCGGCGTTGGTCTTTATTTTGTATGGTGGTTTCCTCAACGGACCTAGCGCAGTCAGCGAAACTGTTTGCACAAGGACCGCAATATTTTTCTGTATTTATAAACCTAGGCACATGCGCAAACATGCTGTAGGTCCCCTGACTTTGTCCCCCTATCGATACATACGGTACATATATAATCATGAGAAAACAGCATGCAAGTTCAGCCTCTATTGCTAATTTATACATTTCACCGCCATAGTTTATTTTTAGCATCCGACCTCTCTCCTGAGCTCGTGAGCCAGCCTAATACTGGCATTCGAACAAACCCGAGTTGAACATTTCGAACACGATCCGACGCCGTCGATCCTCTTTTCCATGCTCTGATTGGCCCTCAAGGGAACCATTTAGTCCAACACTACTAATATCAGCACAAAGGGGGACTAATACGTCGATGGGTAAACCCTTGAGTTCAATGAAATCTCGAAAAGCTTTAACGATTCCGTGGTCGAAAAAAGTACATGATCTTCGTCGACCATATCACCATATTTCTTTTTCAGAGGGCCAATGTGCTTCAATGTCTATGTCTGGTGGTCAGTTAAGCACTGACGGTTCCATAAGTGTATGACTTAAGCGCAATCAAAAGGACTAGAATCGTCTTTTTTAATTTATAATGTTGAATGCTGTGGTAGCGCCAAACAATCACCTCTGATTCACTTGGAGGCCAAATCACAGATTTATGCAATATTTTAATTTTAAGAGATTGGAAATTTCATATTTCGGCAATGATGAAATTATTGAAACAAGCAAAAAAAAATTGCAAAACTTGATTTCTTATCCCGTTCGAAAACATTACTTCAACAACAACTCTGCTATCAAAAATTTACGACTATAGCCCTAATCGGTGACAACACATGATGAAAGATCAGACCTTATCTACTGAATCACTGTCTATAAGAAACACGCAATATGGAATATAAGAAATTCATTTTCAATGGAATTAAGCCACTCTTCAATCCTATTTTAACTTAAAAGCGATGTTATCTTCATGGCTCCATCCTTTTTACTTCATTAATAAGATTAATCCGTGGGTAAACAAGTCTACTGAGACTTAAAGGTAAAAGACTTTCATCTAATACTTGTAGTTATTCAATACTTTTCACTTACACTGCCTGTCGTCAAACCGCTTCTGTGGCATTTCTTATGCTTTACTTAGTTCATTTAATTATAAAATTATGCAGACGTCGACATGGTGTCCATTTTTTTTTCAAATAATATACTCTTTATTTCATAACAAAAAAGGGTATAACAATATAATTTCCAGTCATTAAGAAATTTTGAAATGACCTTACTCTTCTTTGAATAATTATTACAAATCAATTCTTCAATTAATAATCTCTGAATATTATTTTCGTTGATCACTCTCGCTTTATATACTGAAAAAGTTGCAACCATTATTATAAAATTCAAATCTTCTAGATTCTTTTGTTTCAGGAAATATCCATAAATTATGTGTTTCCACAATAACTTCAAACTTATTCTATAAATTCTATTGATTGTCTGTACAACATATTTCCAAAAGTCTTTCACAAAGATACATTCAAAAAGAAAATGCTGACAATTCTCAATGTGCTTACAGTATTCACACATAGGTGAGTAAACTTTCTTCCATTTCCATAGATTGTGCCTGTGTGGTATTTTATTATACAAAAGAAAAATGTTCAATGGTGCATGTTTTCTAACTGTCATAGTTTTCACCTTTACATTCCAAATCGTACTCCAATCACAGCCTGTTCCCAACTGATTTTCCCAAATTACCTTTGCATATGAGTCGTCAGTGATTTTTGTTATGTACACCCAATAGAAATCTTTACATGAAAAATCATATATGTCGGAATATTTTCCCTGGTAATTCTTTATCATTATTGGTCTTCTTTGTCTATTGACAAGTAAATTATAATTTAACAAATTCATACATCGTTTCCGTCGACATGGTGTCCATGCTGATGGTGTATATATCTGCCATCGAAGTTTCTATACAAAACCACCAAATCACGACATCAAAGCTGTTCTCAACCATGACTGAAACAAGTGTACCGAGAATGTGAAATAACATCAAATAACATCAAAGCAATAGTTACATCGCCTTCATGCAAAGTCGAATTTATACTCTTAAAGTCCTCATCCATGTTCTAAATTTCGAATTCCGATAAAAAAACGCGTTAATAATTTAGACCTTCAAGTTGCTAGATATCAGCGTCGGTCTTTTACCCAGCACTGCCACTGAAAATGGTGATGTGATTTGGTAGTCTGTCTTGTCACACCCGTATGCAGACTTATCAAATTCTCTAAAACGCTGACTTACGCTGAACTGCGATGTCTTATTCTGCTTATTCAATTTTGGGCATCTTGACACATTTCGACTTATGAGTAACTTTATACAAGTAACGTGTGTGAGCGTGTGTCAACGGGCGCATAACCTACCTACAACTACTTATCGCCTGCGTGTGCGGGACGTATGAGCCATACGCTGGCATACGTCGAAAAGTTTTCTGAGTTTTGTGCATGCATAAAAGTTTTCGACGACCTCGCCGTACTACAAGCGTGCTTCAGCGTGCTCACAACTTATACAAAACTTACTCGTAACGCCCAACATATTCGTCAAACTTTTCGTAATTTATTGACATACGCTGGGTAAATCGGCAAGGTGTGACAGGGCCTTTACACATCGAAATCATGAACACAACTATGGAGTGCACTTGGTCAACTTTGGATATCAATTTTTATTGCGTAGATCTGAAGTTGTAGAGTTTCTCATAATACGGTTGAGCATCCCGTATGGCTTGTTGGACATAGCTTGGATACAATGAGATATCATCATTCTGAGAATTAGAGTTTTGCGTTTCTGGATTTCTTACGAAGCCAGTGGTATTGATCACTGTGCCATACCAGAGATCGTCCCAACGCCATTCCTCGGGACGGCCGGGTTTCCAATGAAGCATGCTTTCTTGAATTCGAACCCTACAAAATCACAAAACTTTTTCATGGTGGTTGCCGGGTCACGAAGCAGATCATCATCGGCATCGATAACCATTGGTGTTTGACCTTTGACATCTCTAATGTATTGGTACAACTCCAACATTTCACGGTATCCGGCCTCGGAGAGTACGACTTCAGACAATCCATCCAATTTTTGTTTCGACCAACTTCTATATTGCGAGGTAATACATTTGATTGGGTTACGTATCAGAAATGAATGGCGGTACCCATTGGGAACATGATCCATTTTCCCTGTCGCAACCATGTAAATGGCCATATCCTTCGCGAAGACACCTCGATACCCGGGAAAAGTATACTCAAGCGTGCTCTTCACCTCACTAAAGCTGAACCCCGGCAAGGGATCTCCAATGTGGTACTGTACTCCGTGGCGTAGGGAGGCGGACCGATCTTCGCCCAACATCGCCGCGGTAGCAAAGATTTCATGAATCACTTTGACGCCCTCCAGAGTCCGTATCGATCGTTCAAACGCTGTTGAACAAGATCTCATTGTAGACCACAAATAGACCCTGGTAATCGCATCTTCGGAAGGATTCATTTTACATTCTGAAAGTCAACCATTCATGATCTATTTAATGTGTTCAATGAGAGGGGTCAACCAAAAGTGCTGGTGCATCGAAAAGAACGTTATACTCGCAACTACCTTTAAAGACATTCAAACATTCATATGAAAATCGACTAAGAAAAGCATGCATGATAATAAAATCTGAAATGCGCCAAGTTAAATTTGAAAAAAATGCAAAAATTAAATTTGGGTGGCCCAAATTATTCAAATGTCGCCGTTTTGACTACCTCCTTACCGAGATCTAATTGCCCGTTCCTGAAGTAGCCTTATAGGTCGCCACATGAACTATTGCGAGATCGAAATAGGAGTTTTACTCGACCAATTGTTCATGATATAGATAGTTAACTACTGCCAGAAAAGCTTATTGCAGTTGAAGTGCTAGCAGATGGTAGATGAAATGTCACGACAGGTGCTTTGTGTATTATTGTTATTGTTGTTGTTATTGTTGTTGTTGTTGTTGTTGTTGTTGTTGTTGTTGTTGTTGTTGTTGCTGCTGCTGCTGCTGCTGCTGCTGCTGCTACTGCTGCTGCTGCTGTATTCAACGCTACCACTGGGATAGGATTACAGAGATGTGAAGCTGATGACTGGAGCGCGGTGTAGCTGCCGGCCATTCTTAAGCACATCACATGATAAGTATAACATATATAGCATATTCAATAAACAAAGGCTCCGTTCACAAAAAAATGGTGAGTGAGGCTGGAGGAATTTAGGAGGGATTCGACAATTTTTTGGGTAGCAGAGGGGGAACTTGAAACTTTTGCTCTGCCTACAGCGGGACCTTGAAATAGTTTGGTTCCCAACATTTTGATGCCGTCCAATTGTTCTAATGTTAGTAATAATTAAGCAAAATCTATTACCATTTTGTCGCATTTTATGACTTTTATCTCGAAAAAAATCTAAAAATGTATGAATGCCGTTAACTTTTCGTAAAAACAACAAGTCGGCCTTGCAGCAGGGCAGAAGCTGCAAATGTTGATATTTTTTTCAATATTTCTGTGCAATGAATCAAATACAGTTTCTTGCTGTGTCTCTACAGCATACTGAAATACACAATATTCAGTTTGTCTGCAAAGCATGTATATATTAATATTGGTGATAATTGAATTAGAGTCAAGACTGAAAGTCATTTGTCAACTATACAAATGCATGGTACACGCATACAGGCTGTGTTGGCAAGCTGAATTCTGGACAGCTCAACATGATGTAGGGAGTAGAACAAGAACGCAGTTGTATAAGCTGAACAAAAATATTGTCAAAACTACTAGTATCAAAGTTAATACAGTCACTGCCCCGCTACTGCCTACGGAGGGGGACTTGAACAATTTTGATCATATAAACGGGGAGACTTGAATATTTTGAGGGTATATAGGGGTTGTTAAAAAAAGATTTAAATCAAGATTCCTCTAGCCCCCCCCCCCCCCACTTTTTGTGAACGCAGCCTAATCACATAAACTCATTATCCCCCTGTATTGTCAAAACTTGAGATCAAAACTTGATTTTGTGAGCAGAAACCACTGATGAATTGCAAGTGAAATTATGGAGATTACCTCCACGGTGAATCAAAAATATGAACCTGCGGTATTGGCTCCGATTTAGCTAAATAAACTAGCACGTTGATGATGGCCAGAAGTGAACTGTTTGAACTCCCCCCTCGCCATTGAGGAAGATCGTTTCATGGCGGTACGTTCTCCTGGTACTCAATACACTACACGTTTACTGGCCCCAAGGAGATCCGGGCTAGTACCTCCATGGTACCCAAATTTGAAGAGCTTTCAAAGCCACGGCTCCGAGTAAATATTGACTATAGACCTTTGCGTCGTGTAGTATTGTTGAATCTCAGACTGGATTTGTCTGAGGTGGTAATTCACTTCCGGGTTCGTTACCCGATAGGTGGGGTGCAAACTACTATTAACCTTTACGGGTTTTTTTGTATGTGTCTTTACTTTGAGAAACTTTCTAGTGAAAACTGTAAAACTTAGTTTTTTGCGTGCCCTTCTGACGAGTAACCATTATTCCTTAACCTGTGATTGGAAATTTCAGACACTGCTCCAAATTTCAATCTCATTTCGTTTTATCCAACAAGTTTCAATTAATATTCCGAAAATTATTTTGTTTAACGTTTCGAAATGTGTATGGTTACTGACAGAGCCCAAAACAAAGATGTTTTAAGTCACTGATTCTACGAAAGATGTCTATTACTTGTATCAATATGTTTCTATCTGACAGCAAACCAACTTTAAGACCGTCTCTATTGAAAAGTTTCAAAACTTTTAAAATGTGACAAGGTATATTATGTGGATCAATGTTTGATCTAGGAATGCTTCGACATCTCTCTGTACCAAATAAAGGAAAATTGCTTTATACTTTGCGTTACTTCGATCAAAATAATTACGAAACCATTTACATTTGAAAGCTAAAGACAATCATTAAAAATTAGGTACATTTACACCTCCCAATTCTATCGGTGCTAAAAGGCATTCCTTCCATAATTTTATGTCTCGTAAGTCAAAAAATTCATAAATTAGTTTATCAACAATTTTTACAACTTCTTTAGGAACGTACACCTAAAATAGACGCTAAGTACAGTAAATTTGACAAACTAAAACTCTAACTTTTCCATGCGTGTGGTTTACGCATCCTCTATTATTTGAATGCGTTCTCAAGTTCTTTTAATTTTGGCTCCCAACCAATGTACCGACTTAATACTTTAACAGGTTCTGATGACTACCATAAATTATCACATGTAGATTGTGACTCTCTCAAGCTGCCGATCCAAATAGCTTGGTTGTTTTCTTTTATTTTCAACCCTAAGACACTTTGAAATTGAACCATTATTTGTAAAACTTTACAATTACAGACCTTTCATTTTCTTCTACAATATTTGTAGTGTCATCTGCTAACTGTACGACAAATGCTTATCTTCTTTGATTCAACAACGGAATGCCACAAAGGAATGCCCTGTCAAGGCTTTGTCGTATTTTACACGCTAGTATTTCGACAAAGTATGAATAGCTGAGCCCTCCTTTTGTGGAGGGACCGTGGTTGAGGGCATCCTTGTCGGACACCTCTGTATAAGTTTACATCAATTGTCATCCATCCATTATACTTGACACCACTGGAAGTGCCATTGTATACAGAACGTTGAACCATTTTTGAAAGTTTTCCCCAAGGTTATTTTTAATATATCACGTATATAATACCTGTCAACTAAATAAAGCACCTTTTCAAAACATATAAAAAATTACAGCTCCTGCCATGGTGAATTACATTTCAAATTGTAATGAAACAGATCTTGAATCAATCTTAACACTTTATATGCTTGTATTGCTTTCATGAAACCTTTAAGTTTTGATGCCTGCATTGATGCTTGTTTGGCTTCAGCTTCAAGCTGGATTTGTAAAATTTTTGCAAAGATCTTTGTCTGCTTGAATGAAAATGCCGACTGTTGTGAAAGATGGCTGTAGCAGTCTTTCGTAATACAGGGAGTTAGGTGTGAATCATTTGATATCCGTGGAGGGACTGGAAGGTACATTTTATATACTATAATCACAAATAGTGAGGGGATAGATATAGGCACACTGTCTTAGTTCAGGCTTGCGTTATAAAAGGTTTAGGATAAAAAAGATATCGATCATAAATTGATAGATAATTGTATGGCTGCGACATTGATCTTGTAAGAGCTCATTGAACCTCATACAACTACCACTATCTGAAATTCAACACCGCTTGAAACTCGACAAGTCAGGAGCTGAGGTTCGTGGTTGAGATTTCTCGGGTTGTGTGACGTGGGAAGCTCTACAAACCAGGAAGTAAGTTTTGCTATTTATCGGGGCGAGTACGGGGTTATACTAGGTAGACCTCGGGGTCAGTAAACAGTGCACTGAACCAAGTACCTCCATCATGTCCATGATTTGGGTAGTGGGATAAAACTTCGACAAGTTACCCTCTTCCTATAGACGTGTTGATTTAGCTCAATCGGGCTTAATATCGCGTACGTATTCAATATGTTTTTGGCACAATTACTTGACTCGCAATTCTAACAAGAATTACGTTTTGACCTCGGCGAAAATTAAGTTTTATACTCCCTCTACCGTCTAGGAAGTCCATAGACGGCAGAGGGGAAAGACTATCTTTGGGTAATCCGTTATTTGACGTTTTGATGCACAGGCGCTTGGCACATTGCTGGGATAATAATCGTATTTAATAAGTAGAATGTCTATATACGACTTGATTATTCAATAAAAGAATCACCGTACGTGATATATATTAGTGTAGGCCTATAGGCCTACATGTAGACTGGCATTATATACGAATGGCTATGGCTGCCTGGCTCGGGCCCGGCGAACGCACTGCATAATCATCAATGTGTAGAATGTCTACATGACTTGATTATTTAATAAAGACACAGTCACAGTCGCTCGAGAGCTATTCAGCTCTGGGACTATTCGCCCCATAGACGAGTATACAGAAGCGAGTATTTCTCGCTTCTGTATACTCGTCTATAGGGCGAATAGTCCCAGAGCTGAATAGCTCTCGAGCGACTGTGATAAAGAATAACGGTACGTGATATTACTGTACATGTCGGCTAGCTTAACCGAGCGGCTGTAGAGCTCTGCAGGGCTTGGGCCCGTTGTACACTGCTGCACAGCAGTGTACAACGGGCCCAAGCCGGGCCCAAGCCCTGCAGAGCTCTACAGCCGCTCGGTTAAGCTAGCCGACATGTACAGTAATATCACGTACCGTTTTTCTTTATTAAATAATCAAGTCATGTAGACATTCTACACATTGATGATTATGCAGTGCGTTCGCCGGGCCCGAGCCAGGCAGCCATAGCCATTCACCAGTCAACATGTAGGCCTATAGGCCCACACTAATATCACGTACGGTGATTCTTTTATTGAATAATCAAGTCGTATATAGACATTCTATACATTAAATACGATTATTATCCCAGCAACGTGCCAAGCGCCTGTGTTTTGATGGCTAGATGTACTGTGGCTTTATGCCCCAAAGAAATGGTACAAGGTACTTACCAGGTTTGTTGAGCTGAATTCCTACGTCACAGCACCTTCACCTCGAATACTAGCGTTCTGTGAAATTGGTGTTCAACGAATGCACATGTAAGCTTACACCTTATCGAGACACAAAGGTGCGCTTCAGACAGTCGAGATTAAAATCAGTTGCATGACGTAAAATAGTCTAGAGTGCGAAGTCCCTCCACCTGATTGTCGACAGTTGATAGTGGTGTCATCGGCAGTATACGTTAATCGGCAGACAATCACATTCTTGTAAAAAAAACCACGTACGATACAATATATACAAACGGGACTGTGGTATTACGAAATAACGGAATATTACAACTTATCGGTATGAATAGCAATTCATTTGGGCTAATTATAATCGACGAAATCGCGAAACGGCGAAATGGCGAAAAAAATAAAGAAACTGAAATATATAGAGTGAAAGAAATCCGACAGAAAGCAAAACAGACATAAAAACTATATTACTCGCGCCACTCGCTCCCCGTTGTCCTGTTATTACAGAGCCCGTATGTGGGTAAGGGAAGGGAGAGAAATTAAAGGAAGGGAGGACCGGCATTTTTCAAAATGACGCTGTGCATAAAATGGTGACCCTTCAAAAGTGTTGGTCACCTCCCATATTTTCATGCACAACAAACGGTTGCCTCCCCTGAGTATCACAGTCCACATCAGTAATGTTCAGACACACACTTTCTCTTGTGGCCATCTCGGATTTTAGGCTTAAAATTTACCTAATTTGTTTAAAAATTGATCAATTAAAATTCTGTACATTAACTTTGTAGTCCAATATATCCGACAAACAGCAAAACTGACAAACCAAATATATGTATATATATATATATATATATATATATATATATATATATAATATATATATATATATATATACCGTACTCTCTGTGCCCAAGTTCAGAGATTGCCATGAAGCCATTATGGTGATAACCGGGAGGGCATATTGTATACATTTTGTGTATATATATATATATATATATATATATATATATATATATATATATATATATATATATATATATATATGCGAACACACGTAACTTTTAACCCTAATTAAACAAATATAAATATGACTACAAATTTTTATTTAGCTCAATAATTGTCGACATTATTCTGGAAAACTCCAAACTTTCAGTGAATTTACGGTTAGGCCTATAGTACATAATTCTAATTTTGCTTTCTAGATTTTTTGCTGAACTTCCTGAAAAATGTGAATAGCGGAGGGTGCCACCAATCCCGTAAACTGTGAAACTGATTCAGATTCGAGATCACGTATGACAAGTTGAGATCTCATGTAGTCTTGTCTCCTGCCCCGTTTCTACCGCTAGCTGCGCTGCTCACGCCCAGCCGGGTCGAGTCCTGAGGTCACACAAGGTCGAACCCCTCAGTCTTATAGTACCTCCACGCAGCCAGGTAGCTGCCGCCGGTATGGTCGTACTCGCGACGGTCTTATCAATGTAGGGTCAAGGCTCTGTCGAAATGGCCAAACTCACGATATCTTTACATTAAGCACCGAAAAGTGACATATTTTCTTGGCATATACCTGTTATACACACGGCGACAAGCAGAGGTATAGTCAAGACTTACAGTGAGTAAGACTTGGCACCGGGGCTCAGTCCAAGTAGTAGTACTAGACGGTAAGTATACGAACTGCTGGAGCTCTACAGTTACTGTCTTTTTGTGTAAAACTAATATGTTTTCAGGTAAAGTGCATTTGAAAATAGATATCCAATGAAAGTTTCAAATTATGTTGTTGTCAGTCATGTGAAATATGATATTATAAATTGAAAGCACCCAAAACATGATACCATCTTGACTATACTGAAGACACAGTGGCAATTATGGCATATGTCTGTACCAGTGGCCCTGAATTTATCCAGCTAAGTTATACTAAACTTTCGGCAACTCTGGCCAACAGTGCCATCAGCTCTCAATATATTGACATATTGACCTAGCCCTGCATACGATGCTGTGTGTTACCGGCGTTATACGACCTCCCACCACATATGCCGTGAACACCATCGCACCCTTGCTCCAGCCTCCGGGGTCTATGAATGATCATACGCAAGGCTATTAGCCTATTGACCTAGATCTGCATGGCAGGGCTGTGTGTTACCGGCTACACCCATCCTCAGTGAATTTCTTGCATCTCTTGAATAAAAGTAAAATTGTGATTTTCCAGTAAAAAAGAAAACAATTCCATTTCTTTCATCTGCAAGACATGGCTTTTGAGGTGACCTCATCAGGAATACCATTGCTGATTCAGACGTTGGAAAAATGGAATCCGGAGTGTCTACAACTGTACTACCTTGTCAAGAACAGTCATAAAACAAACAATGTGTGGCCGTGTATTGATGTTTATGTGGATAATAGAGATCTGGAAGAACTGACCAGCGTGGTGGCAGTGTGGCACCTGAACTCACAACATACAGAACGTTGGTATGTATGCTTCACAAGGGATGCTCAGAAGATGAAGTTGATGATTGGGACGCTTTCTATTGCTGACAGTTTTGGACAGAATAGAAAGATTTCATTCAACTGTGAAAATCAAGCAAGTGATGTTATTGCTGACTTTTTGACGGAGTCCGGTTTGAAACCTGTTGTTATTCCTCAGGCCTATACGTACCTCCTTGACAAGACGGAACTCGCAGACCGAGCATCAAGCAGGGAGATCCCAGCAAACTTTAAAATAACCCCACTGCGAGTTAAGTACGCAAAGCTGTTACAAAATGCCTGGGGTCACCATTATGGAAGACCACATGCCCTGGAGAGTTATGAGAACACCATCAAATACCAAACCACGCTAGCTATTTACAACGAGAATGACGAGCCAGTTGCTTGGGTTGTTGCCAAAGAGTGGGGTGATATTGGAAGCACGTACACAGCAGAGGAGTATCAGCGTCAAGGCTTTGCAAGCATTCTGACTGCAAAGTTGGCCAAAATGATCATGGCAAGAAGCGAAATACCTTTCATAAAAATTATGAGAGAGAATAATCCTCTGCTGATATGCATGTTAAACTTGGCTTCACAGAAAGAAATACGCACAATACATGGTTCATACTAAGCTGATGATAAACACCATTGCCATGGTTTCCTCCAAGACTGACATCACATCTGACAATGGAAGCGTTACAACCTACATCAGACTGACATAAAACATATTTAACCTGTTCATCCCAGTTCACTGTAAACAGGTCCAAGATCACCATTGGTAACGATGGGTATGGGTTAAACCATGGTGGTGTAAGGGTTAAAAGCTAATATATTATAACCATGAATACTCATTTACACAGAAAAACACAATACTCTCCAAACATATCTGGGACTTAAAGGTATACAGTCACCTGTAATCTAAATATGCCCATATCTGGTCAAAGGGGCGTTCCTTGGTATTCAAAATGCCATGTGAGGGCGCTGTTTTTAAAAAGCGTCCACCCACTTAAAATCTGTGATTGGTTAGATTTTCTCTTTCCATGGTAACTGTGGCAAAATTGGAATAGGTGACAGTATACCTTTAAAACAAAAGTCTGTGTTGCATCAACAGGTTCATTGTCTCCAATGCTATGCCGCACACCAACAAAACCAAGTGAAGCAACCAGTACCTTACTCATAAACTCAACATAATCAGTGCCAAAAGAGAAAAAAATACTTAAAGGCCCCAATAGCTATATCTTTTAGCATTATTTTTGTGATTTTACTTCCAAACTTAAACAAGTTCGTGGGAATGTACTCATTGAGGGGTGTTTATACAAGTATAATAAACTGTCCACTGGGACTGCATGTGCATTTTTGAGCAAGATGAATAATAAACGTTTGCCCAAATGTAAAATGGCGCCCTCATGCAAATAAAGCAAAAACACTGTAAGTCATGCATATATGCATTGGAATCTTCACAGAAACAACAGAGTAGTCCAATATAATGCATAGTGCTGAATGTTTTCCACTGAGACATCATATGCTTTGTTTTCTGTGTAATATTACCAGTTTTTAAAAATGGCTGGAAATCAAAATAATGGTTAAAATTTAAATTTACTTGTCCATTTTTTCAGTAGTAAAAGGCTATATCCTTTAAATTTGTAGAATTTGAAGAAAACCAGAGAAAATAGAAAAACTTGTTCAGATCAACAAATTTCAAGAGTCACAGTTATAGGGGCCAAAAAAAAAGAAAAACATTTCTGGTCACCATGAGTGTCATTTCAGAACCTGTGTATCATGTCTTTTTTTTTGGGGGGGGGGGGGGTTACTCATCAGTATAGCTATCCTTGATATCCCTGTTTGCATGTCCAATATGCTAAAATGAAAACAGAAGTATTATGCAGCCAGTGATAAAAGACAATAACTGTTGTATCAATAGTGCCAAATCAGCATAGGAATAAAAAAAAAGAAAAAAGAAAACAGCGTCGCCGCATCAGTTTTGCTGAATGTAAAGGATCAGAAACAGTTTTTTTTTGCTCAACAAAAGGACACAACAAGTGTCAAAATGTCATCAGTTGAACAAATTTTACCGCATGAAATTCACCTGAAGAACAATAGACCCCTGCATGCTGTCTCCATCTTCTGCACAAATCATTGCATACGCTGACGACAGAAACCACAGTTGTCTGATGATTGTGTAACTGAGTGAGCCACAACTGAACTAGGGTTCATGTTTATTGCTTTACCATAAGTGAACTCTAGCTCACTCTGCACTCTTTTCTCCAGCAAAGACACTTGCCTTCATTGGATGTGTTTAGTGAAGTTTTGAAATCTATATATGCATTATGTATTTTCATATTAAATGTTTTTGCAAAATTAAAGAGATGGAAAGGAATAATTGTTTGTGGAATTACTTATCCCAATAGATATATAAGCAAATTAAACTTGACTATTTTCATTATTATGGCTTCAATGTGCCAGTAATTATTAGGCCACAATTGGATTCATCAATAGGATTCATTCAAATGGAAAAACACACTAACAGAATTTGTTAAAGTCAAGGTGTATTTCAAGACTAGGTAAAATTTTATTGGTATTCTTGTGAGAATTCCCTGGTGAATTATTTTGTCCGAAAATGAAGGAGGCAAACATGCAAGTAACTTAAATCACTGTGGTATGTACATCACAGTGTACAATTATAATACATGCCCTTTTCAAATAGCCTTTAATTTGCAGTCTCATCAATTTTTTGCTTATATTTTATAATTTACCTTAAAAAAGAGCCCATGTAGTTAAATTCAAGCTGCACCATTTTCATATGAAATTTTGAGAATAAAACCCGTCTTGTGACAAGTTGTTTTGAAATTCTAGATGAAGCTCACTTGTCTGACCTGGTGTGACCCCTGACCTAGATACAGTTCACACATTTCACAGGAAACCATTTTAGAATAGCACTGCTGACACTGAAGAGACTGGTCTGCATGTACATGTAACCGCTTTTGGGTAGTATAATCAACCAGCTACATTGAACAGTGGGTAAATTCAAGTTTTATATACATGTTAGACATGTTGCTATCGAATAGGACCTAAGCTGTTTGTAATAGTCAAAGGGTAAGTGAAAATATAATCTGCCTGTAAACACCGTGACCGATACTGTATTCCATATTATAGCATATCAGCACTGTAGTCATCTGTGAATCTCTCATGATTGGAAACGCAGCTGTCCGCGGCTGGGTAGGGTGCGTCTATGTGCAGACAAGGAGTCTGTGGTCCAAAGCGGGCCATTTAAAGGTCAACCCCTTGTCTGTGGTGGGGCTGAACGTTTTTAGATGACCCTTAGACCCCTACACAGACTGCTGCGTTTCCACAGCTATACCTGCCTATACTTAAGCTTTGCACAGATACTTTTCTTACATTATTACACAAAGGACTCCATGTATGATTAACAAGTAAAGACTGAAGAAATACACCTAAATGAGTGGTTTGCTAAATATTGTCCTTTAAGGGAGTGCATGGTCAGTTTCTTTGGCTATGTGGGGGATTGGTTTGTTGGGTGGTGGATTATTTTGTCGATGTTAAAAAGTGGCTGACCCCCCACCCCCACCCCCACATTGAAACTTTAGAAAACAGGGTGATCCCCATTCCAAATTTCGAAAACGGTGACACCCCAACCCCCCATGCACATGCATGCAACAAAGATAAAACAAAAGGTGGAATATAAATTCAATTATATATATATATATATATATATATATATATATATATATATATATATATATATATATATATATATATATATATATATATATATTATATATATATATATATATATATTTTCTGTGTTTTAATGAAATTCTTGTCATGCCAGTTGTAAAATAGGAAT